>NC_036874.1:18083598-18101098 GCF_002910315.2 Salvelinus sp. IW2-2015 | reverse complement strand
GTAAACTAAACAGCCGCTTATCTGTGTACATCTGGGACKAAAAAAGTTTACACAAACACAAAACAAAAACCAAAGTCCATAAACTGGACATCGTGGCACATCAAACTAGACAGAAAATAGCACTTTATGTGAGTCTCTTCCTGTTGTCTCGTGTTGAGGTCTGTGTTTATCAGAGACAGACGCAGACACTAAGGAACTTATCTGATATCAGAACTAAACAAAATGTTTAGTGGGGACAGGCCATGACTTACTTGACGTAATCCTCTTGAGTCCCGTGGGAGCAATGGGATGTCCACCTACAGTGCATTCGGAAAGTATTCAGACACCTTCACTTTTTCCACATTTTGGTACATTGCAGCCATATTCTAAAATGGATTAAAAATATATATATATTCTCATCAATCTACACACAATACCCCATAATGATAGAGCAAAAACTGTTTCTTTTAGAAATGTTTGTACATTTCTCAAAAAATTTAAAAACGGTAATATTACATTTACATAAGTACTGTATTCAGACCCTTTACGACCCAGCAATTATAGCCTCTAGTCTTCTGGGTAAGACGCTATAAACTTGGCACACCTGTTTTTAGGGAGTTTCTCCCATTCTTCTCTGCAGATCCTCTCAAGCTCTGTCAGGTTGGATGGGGATTGTCACTGTACAGCTATTTTCAGGTCTCTTCCAGAGATGTTTGATCTGGCTTAAGTCCGGGCTCTGGCTGGGCCACTCAAGAACATTCAGAGACTTGTCTCGAAGCCACTCCTGCGTTGTCTTGGATGTGTGCTTAGGGTCGTTGTCCTGTTGGAAGGTGAAGCTTCGTCTCAGTATGAGGTCCTGAGCGCTCTGCAGCAGGTTTTCATCAAAGATCTCTCTCTACTTTGCTCCATTCATCTTTCCCTATTTCCTGACTAGTCTCCCAGTCCCTGCCGCTGAAAAACATCCCCACAGCATGATGCTGCCACCACCATTCTTCACCGTAGGAATGGTGCCAGGTTTCCTCCAGACGTGACGCTTGGCAATCAGGCCAAAGAGTTCAATCTTGGTTTCATCAGACCAGAAAATCTTGTTTCTCATGGTCTGAGATTCCTTTACGTGGCTTTTGGCAAACTCCAAGCGGGCTGTCATGTGCCTTTTACTGTTGGTCTTAAAGGGATATTTCACCTACAAATCTGCTAATTTCCAACTCAATGGCTGTGTGACAGTCACATGTAGCCGCACAGCTAAATATGCCTATCCTTCGCACTGTAACATTTATCTGCACCAAACTTTTCATGGCCAATCAAATCAAATGCTATTGGTCACATACACACAATTAGCAGGTGTTGCAAAATGCTTATGCTCCTAGCTCCAACAGTGCAGCAGTATCTAACAATTCACAACAATACACACACATCTGAAAGTAAAAGAATGGAATTAAGAAATATATAAATATTAGATTGAGCAACGTAGGAGTGGAGTTGACTAAAATACAGTAGAATAGAACACAGTATATACATATGAGATGAGAAAAGCAGTATGTAAACTGTCACGTTCGTCGTTTGGATGAAGAGAGGACCAAGGCACAGCGTGATAACAATACATCTTCTATTTATTGTAACGAAGACGAAGAACACTTAAACAAACTATACAAAAACAACAAACGAACGTGAAGCTATAATTACAATAAGTGCAGACACAGGCAACTTACATATAGACATAGACAATAACCCACGAACTACCCAATGAARATGGCTGCCTAAATATGGTTCCCAATCAGAGACAACGATAGACAGCTGTCTCTAATTGAGAACCAATCTAGGCAACCATAGACARACATACACCTAGACTAGACACTGCCCCATAAACATACAAAACCCCTAATACAAAACACATACATCCCCCATGTCACACCCTGACCTAACTAAAATAATAAAGAAAACAAAGATAACTAAGGCCAGGGCGTGATATAAACATTATTTAAACATTATTAAAGTGACTAGTGTTCCATTATTAAAGTGGCCAGTGAGTKCAAGTCTATGTATATTGGGCAGAAMCCTTCTAAGGTGCAGGGTCGAGTAACCGGGTGGTAGCCCGCTAGAGCTGGCTATTTAACAGTCTGACGGCCTTGAGATAGAAGCTGGTTTTCAGTCTCTCGGTCCCAGCTTTGATGCACCTGTACTGACCTCGCCTTCTGGATGATAGCGGGGTGAACAGACAGTGGCTCTGGCGGTTGATGTCCTTGATGATATTTCTGCCCTTCCTGTGACATCGGATGCTGTAGGTCAGGTAGTTTGTCCCAAGTGATGCGTTGGGCAYACTGCACCACCCTATGYAGAGCCCTGCTGTTGCGGGCGGTTGCCGTACCAGGCAGTGATACAGCCCAACAGGATGCTCTCGATTGGTCARCTGTAAAAGTTTGTCAGGGTTTTAGGGGCCGAGKCAAATTTCTTCATCCTCCTGAGGTTGAAGAGGCYCTGTTGCGCGTTCTTCACCACACTGTGTGGGTGGACCATTTCARGTCGTCAGTGATGCGTACACCGAGGAACTTGCAGCTTTCCACCTTCTCATCTGCYGTTCCGTCTAATAAACACATGGTGTTTGTTTCAAATATCAAAGACACACCTTTATTGAATTGTTGCATATATTCATTCTAAACCGAGTGGACACTCTTAACCCTCCTTCCGGTCGAATTGGACCGATTTACAAGTTTTCTCTCTGAAAAATTGTCACATTCTGACCCTAGTTCTTTTGTTATTTCTTTGTTTTAGTGTGGTCAGGGCGTGAGTTGGGTGGGTTATCTATGTTGGTTTTTCTATGTTGGTTTTTTCGTTTGGCCTGGTATGATTCTCAACCAGAGGCAGGTGTCGTTAGTTGTCTCTGATTGAGAATCATACTTAGGTAGCCTTTTTCCACCTGGGTTTCGTGGGTGGTTATTTTCCGTGTCAGTGTTTGTCCCACACGGAACTGTTTCGGTTTGTATTTCACGTATCGTTTATTGTTTTGCTTCTGTTTTTCGTTTGTCTCATTAAAATATATTATGGACAGATACCACGCTGCGCTTTGGTCCTCCTCTCTTTCTCCCAACGAAGATCGTTACAAAAATGTAGTTKATTTAATCTGATTGTCATAAGGTTCCATGACTTTGTCCAAACAGGGCATCTGAACACACAAAATACATTTTGATGATTTACATTACATTTTGGGTGTTTTAATTAACTTTTGTACACCTGTGGTGTTCCTGGTCAAAAATGACCGGTCATTAGAAATGAATGGGTGAGACTACAACTAGTGTATAAAATTGAGTTCAGCCACATGCCCATTCATCAGATGGACACACTTCCTCTCCCAGACCCCCACTAGCATGTGTGTTTGAGCACACACACACACACACACACACACACACACACCACAGCACACACACACACACACACACACACACACACACACACACACACACACACTTCACTCCCCTTCTTCGCTTCCATGGCAACCCCCACGGGAACCTTTCCCCAATAGAATCTTTCCAACACGGGAACCACACCTGTTGACATTCTCACAAACAATCGGAACATTGTTTCAATAATATATATAACTTTTCTCACAGCTCTGGTATATTAAGCTTTTTTAATAAGGCCTGGCTCACAATTCATTCTGTGGCAGCACAATGACCAAACGATATACTGTATGTGAGGCACTTGATCATATCTTTGATCATGACACTGGTGAGGATGAGAGAGGCCAGGAAACWGACAGTGAAGATGCATCAGAGGAGGAAGTGTCAGAAGTTGAAGACAACACAGAATATGATCCAGACCAAGAGATAATCGATGTGGAACAATCCAGTGATGATGAAGAGGGCCCTGCTGAGGTTGTTGTTAAAAGAATCCTGTCCTGGTCTTCCTCCCCACCTGTGAGGACAGGTCGGCTGTCGGCTGAAAATGTTATCAGGATGATCCCAGTGCCAACGAGAGACGCCATATCCCGGGTTGATGACATAAAATCCTGCCACTATTTAAAAATGTAAATGGTTTCAAAATAAATGTCCTTTTTAAACTTTGACACAAAGTAGTCTGTGATAAATAGCACAATATGTTTCATCTGAGTATTTATAGTCAAAATAATCCATACCTTAGGCTTTTTTTAAACTCAAAAACGAGTTGTGTGAGCTCAGGCCAATGAGGCCTACAGGCCATAAATATCAAATAGAAGTTCAGAACTTGCAATGTTCACAAGAACTTAAGCTAATAAAAAGATCTAACACAACATTAGGTGATAATATATGTATTATTGTGGATTTATAATCAGCTATAATGGGGCGGTCATTTTGGACCAGGAACACATAATTAATTAACATGAAACGAACACAACAGGAGGGTTTCATTAACATTTTTAACATCATCTTAATCTAACAATTATTTCMATGTTTTACCGTTTTAGTTTTTGCAGCTCATTTCTGGTGCCTTTGGTGGCCAGGTCATGCTAGTTAGAGGGCGTGATGCTAATTGGCATGTCCTATTGTCCTGAAATGGAGGGGCGTGTTGGGTGATATACCTCCATCTAGCAGATTTCCCAGGTTAAAATGTTACACTTGAATGTTCTATTTAAAATGCATATATTTAAAACTTACCATGCTAATTTGCACATTCATGCTTAAAATCATGCTAACGCTAAACATTTTAAGAATCGATCCTTGATCATTTATGTGTATCTTTGTAACCTACCTACCTCAGAMATTTGGAACTGGCCATTCCCTTTATGTTCTGTGTGCTAACATTATGGCTTGAGCTAACTTTTGGAGTTGTGCCTGTTGTGCTATGTAGACCGCAGTAATGCATGTATCTATGCTTGAGGAGTTAGAACAGTTTTACTTTCATTCATTTACAGACCTTTATGTACTATTTTTGTGCACTATGGTTTTTGGATTTCTCTTACTTTGTAAACAACTTCAAGTTTGGGAAAATAGAACACTGAGTTGTCACTCGTTGCCTGCTTGGCCATCCCCTACAAGTTGCTAAACCACAGATTGAAATTAGCTTCCTGCATTGTCTGTGTTCCAGCGAGTTCTCGCGGGAACACTACCAGGTCTCGAGTTAACGCTTATAAAAGGAATTTGAATAGTACAAAACGTGTCATATGCTTAGCGTTCATAAGCCATTGTCATCAACCGTACCGCAGAAATGGAATGTAAAATCACGGAAAATAGATGTTGTGGTGGCAGCTGCAGAGAAGCACTTGGGTGTATGAGATTTTACTGCAGAAACGTCACACGGCGTGTTGCTTACTGTTTGGATGGATAGTATGGAATAAACGCAGTGGCACATGGACACCGCTCGACTTTAGTACCCTCTCAAGGTATGAAAATGTCTGACAGAGTTTGATTAGCCCTTTAAGTATGTTAAGTGACCACTGTGACACCCTCTCCTTGATGTTATATACTCTCTTGTGGTCTGTAAATATGGACCATATAGTTCATTAATGCAGTTCCCGATCCACTACTCTGCACAGCCCAGGTGATTTTAGCGGCCTATGTTGGTMCTGCTTGCTGACACARACACTAGCTGTTTASAGCACWCCAGTGATTACCTAGTTGAGGTAAGTGCRCMAGTGGCCTACWGGGTCAAACTCGGCCAACCTHAGCCTCTACCTCTTTACRMCAATGGCAGATTAACAACAAATGATGTGGCTCCTCATTTAAGCGCCATTAGTTCGTCRATCACATCGGGTCAGTGTCGATACACTCGGTTAACAGATGTCTTCTGTTGTCTGAAGCCCGCCCCCGCTTTATGTTTCACGCACCAGTGGTCACAGATGCACGTCGCTATGGTAACATCGTATCATCTCCAGATCGCACAGGAAACACGCTCCCCAATCAAACGTAATTATACCATATTGCTTTTCTTGTCCGACAATAAAGGAGGTTGCATGAGGAAGGGGGGTGAGATTTAATGAAATTATTGGGACACTTCGTTTTCTGTTCAGCGTGGCGAGAGTGAGATGCGCACCGTGATGGACACCGCGTGTCAAAATGCCTATTGATGATGCGCAAAAACCCAATTTGTAGTCATAAGGCAACTACCTTCCAATTATGCTAGTGCCAGAGCATTCCTCAAGCCCAGCAACTTCAATCCTTCTCTCGTTTCTGAGTGGCTAGACCATTGCCCTTGGCAGACAGGTACCGAATGGGCTGCTCTCTACATGCTGCCTTTAATGTTTTATTGATTTGCTTAGCATACGCCCCGATTCAACTCACACACTCCCACATTATTGCCCTTTGTACTCACCGTGTGACCTGCCCCCCCCCATGAAAATTACATTATTGAAATATGTTAACCCCCTTTCAGATAAAACCCACATCTATTGATTGGTCATTCCGACGGTACAGTCCCTCAGCAACGTATTGTTTTCTACCTCATAAGAGTATCCCATTACTCACCCAATTGGTTGAATGAATCAGGTGACATATTAAAGTGGAAATAAAAATCAACACTTCAAATGTACAAACGTACCAATTCAAAATGCCTAATGGGGGGAAAAGAGCAGAAGCTCACCGCTCGGCCAATGATGCATGTGGGCTCCAACAGTCCACCATATATACCACATTCCACCATATAAATAGCGATTCTTGGAAAGAGCTCTGTATTCGAATGGTCAAAATCAAGAGAGAGGGTAGGGGAGTGCTGGTTGTCACTACATGCCAGTCCCTTACTATAGTGTTCTTGAGAACTGGGTGGTGATGAAGAGAAGCACAATATACTGTATTACAGATGAAAACTTTACTACTATTGATATTGTATGTACAGTATGGTGGCTCACTTGCCTCAGCTATGGTGGTGCAACAACAAAAKATATCTTGACGTTTGTGGAAATAGTTTGGGAGGGAAATGGAGTGGGCAGAGAGATGGAGACCATCGTGTTACAGCGACTAGACCTCTTTTGATTAAGGCGTTGTCAATTTTCAAGTCAAGCCCAAAGAGGACTCGCCGTTATATATTCAGTCAGTGTATAGGGGCCGTGCAAAAGACCCAATTATCCCAATCTCAAGAGGCTATCAGTGAATTCAGAGTGAATATTGTACCATTATCTATCCAAACCCCATTAAAAGTTAAGAGATTGATCTAGTGGCTCCTCCTTGGATTGGTCTTTTGAACAAACACGACCAAAGGCTTGTGCGCTGAGGGTGATACATTGTGCTCATGTTGGTGTGCGTGTGCTTGTGTGTGTACTGTATGCATGCTCCAATGTTCATGATGAATATACGTCTGCCAGGTCGTCGGACATCCTCTGTCTCTGTGCTGCAGGCAGCTGAGGAAAAGAGGGGGATCTCAGACAGAACACACAACAGGGACAGACACAGCTTATTCCCAGACAATGTCAATAGCTCAAGGGTAAAATCATTTGTCACCTGGGCGAAATCGCTCTGAATGTATACATTTATTATTGTCACTATTTAATTGATGACCGGGGCGCCAAGAGAAATACCAAGGGTCTGTCTTACTATCTCATTTACAAATCACACTCGAGAAAGCGTCAAGGGCACCTGGGGTTCCTCTCCGAGAAAAGGATGGAAAATATCCCTTTTCGCTGCTCTCTGTTGTCATGTCACTCATTAATCTGTTTGTCCAATCAAAAATCTAAAGTTTGGCATTACGCTCATACTAGTTTTTATAGTCGGAATAGTAGTTAATATAGAAAACAGTTGAGAAAATATTATTCCATGACACATTTAGGTTCAAATAAGCTTCTTCCCCAGATGAACCATGATTCAAGGTGTTTTACAGAGCAAATGTGTGTCATCGATCACACGGGATATCAGAATCCTTGTTGTGTGTTTTGACATTTTTGACAAACAGTAGAGGTTTCAGTATACCGTGCACAGGCGGGTTCTTCCTTATTCTTGTAATTGTATTTTGAGTATGACTGTGTAAAATACCTAATTTAATAAGACTTAGTCTCATAATTGTTTGCAATAAACGTCAAATCTGATTTTGAGACCACGTTTAAGGTCAAACAGGGACCCGATGACAAATGACCCTATGACATCTCAGTAATTTATCGCTCGAGTGGTTGTTGTCACTTTTTACATCACTTGTTCTCCCAGCCATTCAGAGGCCTCCCTGCCCATTAACAGGGCCCCATTGTAAGATGGCCCCATCAATCTATCCAGCATAGGAGGGGTTAACAGCTCTAATTTAATATCATCACTGCCTTTGCTCGTTGTTATTATCTCTCTGCATATGAAGCGATCAATCATAAACCCCCCCCCCCCACCCCCCTACTAAGCCCCTTCTCTCCCACAGATGCGCACACGCACACACACACATACTATTCTCAGAGGGACCACCCAGGTACATGGGAGTAATTATTTCAACAACTGGTTCTTACATCAACAAGGCCAGCCCTCCTCATCCTGCAGTACATCATCTCTACAGCATGGGCTTATCAAAGCCTGGCTTTCATTTAGTAACCTTCAGCGACAGTCTAGAATTCACACTCGTCTACTAATACAGCGTGGTATATTACCCCAGCATTCTAGTCAATCATCCATTCCACACATCCACCTCTATGTAGTTGTCACCTACCAGTCAATGTGTCGCTCTTATTCGTTCCATGGAATGGGTCATCTTGGTTTACACGTTGCAGCTTTTCTTTTTTCATTCCAAAGTGTTCTGACATCCTGAACATTGTCTCGTTCAAGGGCTTTTCCTGACAGCCGCTATACTACAAATCATCTGCCATCTGGCCCAGATTGTGGTGTCAGTAGAACACGGTCTGCGTCTGCCTGGCGCGTGTGCCTGCGTGTGCACGCGAGCGCTCAAGAGCAATGCAGAAACAACCCTTTCATATTTACCTTTTATTGTGATCATTTCCAATTGATTCTCTATGAGCCATTACAAAGCTAATGGGCTGTGAGAAGCAGGGAGAACACAGGAGAGGAGGGGACCTATGGGGGGAAAAGGTAGCAGATTGATAGAGTGGTGAGATGACAAAGTACACAGGGAGATGAAAGGAGAGAACTCAGAACACAACGACCCCAATCTGCAGCAAGCCATCGCCACAGTCCTTAGCCATGATTATACTCCAAAGTACCAATTACYCTGCGTCAGAAAACTACGACCGAGTTGATACTCTACAATAAAGCAAATAATTTCCAGTTGGAGGGACAGAAAATGTTAATATGAGGGGTGGAAGATGGGGCGAGCATCTCTGTTAAAGGAAGTAGCTAATAAGGTTTAATGATGCGTGTCAGGAAGCCACAGCATGCAGGGGAAACACAGCTGGCTTCATTTTGTAAACTATTCGATATACACATCTATCCAGCTCACAATTATCAGCTTCTCACAAACCACTGGGGACAGTTTAGGAACTACAATCAGGGCATTTTTCCCCGTTCCCCAAATTACAAGGAAAATACATTAATATTATACCGCTGGTCCCAGCGTGCCCCGGCCGCTCAACGCACCCGCTCAACAGCACAGATGGGGACTCGTGACTGGTGTTATGTTGCCCTAGAGTTCGTAAGACATTAGTGATTATTGGATTTACATAGTGGTACATATATGATTGCTAAGAGGAAAGACTGTGTTTGCAACCTGTTATTAGATGTCAGGTAATGACAAAGCAGTGGACGTGTGTTTAGCACCTTTAAGCCTTTTTCCCTTCTTTTATCGTAATGCAGAAAAAGTAGTGACGCAGCAATGAAATGAAGAGATTGTAACATTATTAGAGCTCTCCCAGACTAGTCAAATTGTTCATCTCCCCTGCGTGTGAAAAGGATTTCCCCAGACTTAAAAAAGGGATGCTATCTGACTAGCCACTTCTGTTTCGATGGGCCTATTTTAAACGAGTATGTTATTGTGGTTTTCCGATCCCATTCTAAATATTTGAGGGGAAGCATTTATCACTGAGATACTGTATATGAGGCCAGAAGAGTTTCCTGTGTAAGCAAAGGTCAGTGATTTGGAAGTGTAAACATATGAGTCAGTGATTACCTTGTGACCTTGTGTGCTGCCTGTGACCTGGGACACGATGGTCACCAAGATCATGGAATGTGGTCAATAAAATATTTTAGCATTATGAGGGACCACAATGTAGGAATTTGACCATTGCATTTTGATCTTTGATAATAGATTGTAGGACAAATATAATTATGTGAGACAGTGAGTTAATATCATGAGATTCACCTTGATAAAAAAGGCTTAACTCTTAACCATATTCAACAAACAGTATTCCACAGATAAGCTTGTTCTGCTACTGAAAATTGAAATGCATCCTGAGACAAAAGTTCAAATGGAAGTCCCAAATGCCTACTTAAACAAATAGACAAAACTACCAAATATCTGCAATTCAATTTAGACAAACACTCATGTATCTTGAGAAAACAGGCACCAAACTTCATCTCAGACATGGCACTCTGTCAGGTCTGCTGACTTGGACCTATCTGCCATGGTCGTGTCAGAGAGGCGCTGTTAGATGCACAACCTGCTTGGAGATGGTCCTTTTCACCAGTCAGTCGGGTCTGTGGGTCGCGACGTGCGAGGAGGCACATAATTAGGGCACCGTGTGATGGCCTGACCCTTTCCATTACACCCTGAGACTGCGTTCTCTCTTCCTTTCTCCCTCTCTCTCTCCCCCTTCTCTGTTCTCTCTTTCCCACCAGCACTGGAGCTGTCTTAACAAGCACTGCCACGCGCACCGGCCCGCTGCTGGTAACTCTGAGTGTTTATCGCACTGCGCAATGTGCAGGTGACACTAATTATGAGCAGATGACAGTGGCAGTCCCCAATGTAGACCAGATGGCGATGCGAGGGTCATACACGTAGCGCCGTGGGGGAGAGGGGGAGGGAGGAGGGAGGGGTTCTCCAAACCGCTATCTCCTCTCCCCCTGCCTCCCCACGTCACAGGGTAAAACCACTAATGACAGGCTCGTTTTCAGACCATGAGAAGTGAAATGAGGGGGACYGCGGGCGACGGCTGAGCCACAGCATGCTTCAGATCAGTCCAACGGCTTGGGAAGGTTTGGGCAACGTAAATTGGCGGCTTCCTGTGCATCCCTCCCGCACGCCCTATTGAGGCCATGCTGCCCTGCACGCCGCGTTAGCTCTCAAAGGCTGTGCACGGTGTGTTCCAGAGGTAAAAGCGTGCACATACACTCACGTACAAACGCATGCAAACAGTTGTAGGTACTGAGGCTTGTATGCATACTTGCTTGTACACACACATACACACACCGTTGGAAAAGGCATCGTTGGAGTGTGGTGTAAGGAGCATTTAGACAAGAAGCCCTCTTGGAGGAAGGACTCCATGCCTGTTACYGGAAATTTTCATGAAATTCTGCCGGAAAACTGGCAGTGGTGGAAAAAGTACTCAGTTGTCATACTTGAGTAAAAGTAAAGACACCGAAATGGAAAATGACTAGAGGAAAAGTGAAAGTTACCGAGCAAAAATCTTACATGAGTAAGTCTAAAAGTATTTGGTTTTAAATATACTCAAGTATCAAAAGGAAATGTAATTGCTAAAATATACTTAAGTATCAAAACGAGTAATTTTGGGGATCAGGGAAAATGTACGGAGTAAAAAGTACATGATTTTCTTTAGGAATGTAGTGAAGTAAAATAATGCAAATAGTAAAGTAAAGTACAGATATGTAAAAGTAGTACTTAAATATTTTACACCACTCCACCACTGAAAACCGGTAAAAAAATGAGATAACCACAACTTGTAAACCACAATAGTTTTCATGTCCATGTTCCACCACTAACCTGAAGGAAAACAAGTGTGAATACTTCCTCCTGTAGCTTACACGTGGCACGAATATCTAAGTGTTTTTCATTTTCAAATAGGCCAATCATGGTGTAAATATCAGTACTATAGACAGTTAATTCAGTTTAATTTTGACGAGACAGTTACATAACATCATTGTCGATGCTCAGCCTTACTATACTCTTGTATCTATCCCACCCCCACCCCCACCTAAACCCCCACCTAGACCCCCACCTAGCTCTGCAAGGTGTCTATGATTTGTGAAGCATTTATGTCGTGCTTATAAACCCTCTATGCGTTTTATATAAAGCCTGCAGTATATAAGTTGTACTTTGTTTAAAGTGGGAGCATACAGTCTCTAGAATGTCGGATACTTGCTTTATACCTGTGTAGCCTAAGCATTGCTGCTTTGTATGCTGTGGGTCTGTGTGGACATCTCACCTGTGTACCAGCCCGGACAGGTGCCCCAGAAGCACCTTCACAAAGCATTCCACACAGCAGGAGGCACTCGCGATCTAGATATGATCTTCCTCATCGATGTCAAAAAGAAAACAAAGATACTGAGAGAAGTTCTATCACTAAACACATTTAACTGAGATAGCGAGAGGCGTACATTAAGAAAATCATCACGACAAAAGCAAACACATGTTATTCCAATATGTCCCAGTTTTATTACCTGTTTGAAAAAGGGATAGCATCGATCATCGTCAGACAGTGTATCATATTGGTATCAGTTCGGCCCATTGTTTCCAGCACATGGAAACTTTATAGCAGTCTAAATATATAATGCTCACTGTGCCATGTATGGGCTTAGGTGTCTTGGCTAAATGTCAAGCCTAAACCCCCGGTTACTTAATTCCCCTCCAGGTTAATTAACATCTGGAGCTGACCTTTCTCTCTGACAGGTGCAACTTTATCTAGAAAGTCAAGGTTACCAAACTATGTATCCAGACAGATTGATTAGTGATTACCGTCTGTGGGGGACGCAGTGGTGTCAAACAGCGGATATTCCCGTTGTTACGGCAACGATGACTTTGTCACTATACCCATTGGATTGCTATGCATCATTAGTAAAGTGTATCAGGTCGTTACGTTAAAAATACTGAATTTATGCTTCAGGCAACAACAAAAAAAGTGGTGATTTGTACAGTGGAGGTCACGTCCAATCATTGTATAGGAATATTGTAGAAGTCTTATGGAGACCTGTGAGTCAGTGGTGTTACTCCATGACAACCACTTCCTATTACTGAACAATGTCTTGATGCACATTCGGTCAAACACTATTCTCTGAGGAGAAGAGGAGAGGAGAGGATAAAAGAAAAGAAGAGAAGATAGACTCTCAAACATCTACTCATACATAGTCCATACATAGACCATACATAGACCATACATAGACCATACATAGACCATACATAGACCATACATAGACAATACATAGACCATACATAGACCATACATAGACCATACATAGTCCATACATAGTCCATACATAGACCATACATAGACCATACATAGACCATACATAGACCATACATAGTCCATACATAGACCATACATAGTCCATACATAGACCATACATAGACCATACATAGTCCATACATAGACCACACATAGTCCATACATAGACCATACATAGACCATACATAGTCCATACGTAGACCTACTGTTCTTGTTGAACAGCATTTCCTTTAACAGCATAGGCAGGTGACTTGAATTGAGCCTGCACTCGCACCAGGTCAGCTCCAGTATGGTGGTGTAGAAGGAGAGATACCATCCTTGGTTATTCTATGCCACCCTGCCCATCCCCCCTAAACCCCCACCTAGACCCCACCTAGCTCTGCAAGGTGTCTATGATTTGTGAGCATTTATGTTGTGCTTAATAAACCCTCTATGCGTTTTTATAAGGCTGCAGTTATATAAGTTGTACTTTGTTTTAAAGTGGGAGCATACAGTCTCTAGAATGTCGGATACTTTGCTTTATACTGTGTAGCCTAAGCATTGCTGCTTTGTTATGCTGTGGGTTTGTGTGGACATCTCACTTGTGTAAGCCCGGACAGGTGCCCAGAAGCACTCTTCAAAAGCATTCCACACAGCAGGAGCACTCGCGATCTAGATATGATCTTCCTCATCGATGTCAAAGAAACAAAGAGATACTGAGAGAAGTTCTATCACTAAAATTTAACTGAGATAGCGAGAGGCGTACATTAGAAAAGTCATCATTTACGACAAAGCAAACACATGTTATCCAATATGTCCAGTTTTATTACCTGTTTGAAAAAGGGTAGCATCGATCATCGTCAGACGAGTGTACTATACTTGGTATCATTCGGCATTGTTTCTAGCACATGGAAACTTTATAGCAGTCTCTAAAATATATGCTCATGTGCATGTATGGGCTTATGTGTCTTGGCTAATATGTCAAGCCTAAACCCGTTTGTTAATTCTCCCCCAGGTATTAACATCTGGAGCTGACCTTTTCTCGACAGGTGGCAACTTTTCTAGAAGTCGGTTACCAAACTATGTCATCGCACGAGCATTGATTAGTGATTACGTCTGTGGGGGACGCAGTGGTGTCAAACAGCGGTAATCCGTGTGTTAGGCGCACGAAGCTTTGTCACTATACCCATTGATTGTCTATGCCAATTTATAGGTAAAGTGTATAGGTCGTTACGATTAAAAATACTGATGTTATGCTGTCAGGCAACAACAAAAATGTGGTGATTTTGTAAGTGGATGGTACGTTCAATGATGTAATGGAATATTGTAGATAGTTTATGGAGCTTCGTGAGGTCAGTGGTGTTACTCCATTGACCCTTCACTATTTTGAACAATGTTCTTTGTCGTATTCGCATATCGGTCAAACACTGATCCTCTCTGAGGAAAGAGGAGAGGAAGGATATCAAAGAAAAGAATGAAAGATAGACTCTCAAACATCTACTCATACATAGTTCA
The DNA here is from genome assembly GCF_002910315.2 of Salvelinus sp. IW2-2015. Taxonomy (NCBI): domain Eukaryota; kingdom Metazoa; phylum Chordata; class Actinopteri; order Salmoniformes; family Salmonidae; genus Salvelinus; species Salvelinus sp. IW2-2015. The sequence continues at coordinate 18,086,406 of NC_036874.1, read as the reverse complement.
TAACATACTAAATATACATACGACCATCAACATTAGACAATACATAGACATGACATAGAATACATAGAGCAGTACATACCATACACATTAGTCATACATAACATGACAGGAGGCCATACATGACACGCATAGCATTAGGACACGTGCACATTAGCTCCACACAGATGTCCATAATAGGATGCTACTCCATAATAGACCATTACATGATGATCCATCACACTAGATGCCAATGGCCATTCAGCTCATAGACCAACATAGTCTATAGACACATTCATACATAGACCATACTGAGAGCATACATAGTCCATGACGCTAGACCTATGCTGTTCTTGTTGAAGCAGCATTTCCTTTAACAGCATGGCAGGGTGATTGGAATGTGAGCGGTGCCCTGCACCAGGATAGCCTTCAGTATGGTGGTGTGTAACACTGAGGTGAGACCTACATCATCCCCATCTTGACGCTAGATCCCCCCCCCCCCCACACACACACGGGCCTGCGGATCACCCTGAGAAAGCAGGGATATGCATGCCATAGAAATTAGAATGACTAGATGCTAATCCACTCTCTTTTGATATATTCTAATGCGAGCCGGCCTGATACAGTGAGCTCACCGGGACGGGCGAAGACCATTCATTCATTCGATCTACGTCAAATCTGAAGAGACGTTCTCCGTACGACACCCGATGTCCAAAATCAGCCGTGTTATTGCAGTGCTGTACATGCCCACCTCCGCTGTCCAACCGTTTTATTTACTGTAGGGCGAGCTTGGCGGGTGGAGGTAGTTCTTTTCGATTGTGGAGCAGTCTGTATATATGGGCCCACATTAAGATGGGCAACGACTTTTGCATCACTTCAATAAGTCACACGATGGAATTAGTGGCAGCTCTGCGGCATGCTATTGAATTTACAGATTTGTTTCGCCATGGCTATTTTTTACACATTGTTTTATAAAGAGCTTAAACGCATCTCGAAGCATGATTAACATGACTTAGTTTCCTCTCCCCTGCGCTTTATCCAGACGGGCGAGACGGCACGGGCACAAAGTTTGGTACTGGAGAAGAGGGATAGAAACTAAAGCCATTAGTGGGAGTGAGTAGTGAGTGAGTGAGTTGAGTGATGAGTGAGTGAGTGAGTGAGTCGACTGAAGTGAGTGAGTGAGTGCAGTGAGTGAGTGAGTGAGAGAGAGAAGAAGAAGGAGAGAGAAGATTGACGACCGAGAGAGAGAAGGAGAGAGAGCACGACGAGAAGAGAGAGAGAGAGAGAGAGAGAGAGGAGAGAGGAGAGAGAGGAGAGAGAGAGAGAGGCAGAGAGAGAGAGAGACGGAGACGCCACCGCACGAGCACGATGTAGACGATGAAGAACGAGTCAGAGACAAGAGAGAGAGGCAGAGGACGAGGTGCTAATTTGAGACAGTCTCAGTGCTCAGTCGGTTACATAAGACCAATTGAAATGAATGGTGCCGTAATTTATTACCACCAGATTCATCTCGAATCACGGGTAGCGCTCAGTTCTAGGTGTCCTAAAAGCTCTATTGATAGGTCTTTTTGACCTATATTGAGCGCTTACATAAGGCTTCAACTTTGCCAAAAAAAAAATATAGATTTGGTGATTATTTTAGTACTTCACTGACGGAATGCCCCATCAACACACGTAATACCAAACAGGAAATCACACACATAGCATACCTGTCATTACGGGATAAAGTAGGACTTGGGACTCGGGCACTGTGATTCTTCTTCTGGATTTCTAACTGGTAATGTTTAAGCCTCCCTTACTGGATTACCGTGGGCCATGGTTTCCTTTTCACGCATCTGCTCGGGGGCCTTGAAGAGAAATAGCCTTATAACTAATCTTATTGTGATGTTCTTAGTCATATATATCAGTGTAGTCAAGGAAGATCCATTGTCCTCAAGTACTCAAGTAACTCAGAACGAGAACCCCCAAAACACCTAAGTGCTCCATGACTTCCGTTCTTACTCAAGGGAATTTCTCTCTAGCTTTTCATATGGCAGTCATCTCTAACTGACGAAATAGAATGATGAAATGATAGACCATAAACAGCCGCAACCAACCGTAAATTTCATTGTTAATAGTTTTTATGCGTGCAATGGCAGCCCAGGAAGACTTTGGGTAGCTCTGGAACTTGCTTCTCATTGTTGCCCACAACTATCCATTGGGACGTTAATGTTGCACGTGATGTAGGACTACTAAATGTTTGTCGGTATAACGGGCTTTATATAAGCAACACTGCCCAAACTGATGCTTGGAAAGCAAGGAAGTCGACAAAGAACAACACGGGACCATACCGACAGTGGCCTAAAGATGAGAGAGACACAGGACCACACACAGGTTGTTTAGTAAAAGCTTTGCATAATGAAAGAATTAAAATACAACAAACTCTTGCAAAAAAAATTGCCTGCCTCCCAACCACACGTTTGTGTATGTTTTCTTTTTCTAAACAACACTGTTATAGCATCAGCCTCCTTTCCCCCCCCCCCCCCCCCACAATAACTACTCTGGTATTCTGTCCAGATGATAACAAACTTCAGGCTTGCAGTCTATAAACGCTTTGTATCCTGTATTTTTAGGTGTGCTCATGTGTGTGTGTGTGGTGTGTGTGTGTGTGTGTGTGTGTGTGTGTGTGTGTGTGTGTGTTGTGTGTGTGTGTGTTGTGTGTGTGTGTGTGTGTGTGTGTGTTGTGTGTGTGTGTGTGTGTGTGTGTGTGTGTGTGTGTGTGTGTGTGTGTGTGTGTGTGTGTGTGTGTGTGCGTGTGCGCGTGCGCGTGTGTGACTGTATCTTGCTGACTCT
>NC_036874.1:18010775-18081529 GCF_002910315.2 Salvelinus sp. IW2-2015 | reverse complement strand
TAAACTGAGGTGAGACTACATCATTGCCCCATCTTGACTAGATCCCGACTCTGGATGCACTGCAGCCCTATTTCAACAGTTTATTTTAAGGGCGCACTTAAAGAAATAAAGTCGATCATGGGAGTTTCGTTCTTCCTCACGACACCTGAACTCACACACACGTTCCACGTGACTCTATGTCAGGTCTTCTGCCGCCAGTCATAGTCCTGCATTGTGTTCCGCTGTCGTTGGCCATGCACCTCTGTGATATCACATATGGATGGGGATTGTTTGATCATAGCTGACATGCAACACCAAGCAAGCCATGCGTGGTTATTTTGAGGAAGCCCTCTCCTTTCTCATCAGGCCTTATGCGTGTGTGCACCAGTATCGCCCCCGTCGTTTTTAATACAGCCCCCTCGCTTCGGAGGCTTTGCTCAGAAGACAGAGCGTCAATATTAGACGAAGATGATGGGAAGAGGTGGAGGTCCGCTTGAACACATCCCCTTTCACAGCTCGTGGCTCACAGTAGGGCCAAGAGTCCCCATGCAACATGAGACGTCACGACTCAACTGAGCCGAGCTGTTCCGCGACGACACGCGMTTTATGAGCGTTGGTGAACAAGCAACTTGGGTTAAACATATTTGTCGTTAAAGTACAGAGTAGATGCTTTTGAACATACGTGCGGTTGGTGTAAGTAGGCCTCTCTGTTCCACGTCAAGATAAAACAGCAGATCTACTGCTGTTGATTCATCCAGATTAGGAAGAGAATTTGGAAGTATAGTCTGCACTCAAAACTGGGCAAAAACTGGCTGATGTCATTTCAACCCAGAAAATGTCATGTGATGACATTGAATGAATGTGGAATGTCTTTTTTTCCCACCCAAATGTTTACCTAAATCCAATGACAGGGTGAAAATGTTCGGTTGATTTCATGTTGATTTCACGTCAGTTGAAAACTCAACCAAATATAAATGGGAACTAGATGCTGAACTGATGTCTGTGCCCAGTGGGTCTGAAACAATCTTAGCTAGCTATTCTGTCACAATCCCAACTCAATTCAACAAAGTACTGGACCTAGGTTATCCGGACTTAGGTCAAGGTCGGGCCAGGAGTGGCGGGGTGTGATGGGTTGTGTGTGAGGGAGTTCGTAGACGATGAGGGGGACACCTCAGGGCCTTGACATCTCCGGTTGCCTGAGCCGTGACCGCCAGCAGGGTTGCTGGCCGCAGGATCGATRSGCGTGCCGTGGGGCTGGATGGCTGAGATAGGGGAGGCGAGGGAAGACAAGGCTATTGGATGCTCCGCGCTGGGACAGGATGACATAAGCCCAGACGGCTAAGTGTCCCATTAGTGAGACAGTCCGCCTTGATTCTGGCTTTTCTCCCCGAATGCCACTGTGCATCTTACAGAAACAGTCTCAGGTGTTCTTCTCAGCGCTACCTAGGAGAGGGCGTCTGGGACGAGAGGAGAGGAGAGGAGAGTTGCTGACACTGGGCCAACTATTGCATATTTTCAACGTAGTAGGCTACAATATGTGGTCGTGAAAGATACTGACCAACATGTGCCAAGTAAGATAAACTTCAAGCAGACACTGAGAAAAAACGTAATTCATACACAAAAAGTGGGATAGATCATAACATCAGTAACATTGCCCATCTCCATTGGGTCACTTACTGTACTATTTTCATTGGAATTTAGGAGAAATACAATCTGCACAACCATTTTTTACTTTACAACTGTACCAATCATAATCCATTGCCATGAATCAATTCAAGAAACTCAAAACTGCAAGCAGTGTGTATATACGTTTTTGTGCGATGTGCATTTGTGTATGTGCTTGTGTTTAACCCTAAATAGAACAGGGGCGTCTTCGTGGCCTTGTAAATGTGTGTTTTCTTTATGTGCTACTCGCCAGAGGACATGCTGAGGTTAGAGTGTTGCAAATGATTCCTAAACACTTTGAAAAAAGATGACAAAACAAGGAGGCCACACACAAGAGAGAGAGGAGAGAGAGAGAGAGAGAGAGAGAGAGAGAGAGAGAGAGAGAGAGAGAGAGAGAGAGAGAGAGGCAGAGAGAGAGGCTGCTGTGGTGCTGTGACACAGCCTGGGCCCAAATATAGAGAGCCACCCGGGTTGCTTGGGTTGCACGTGTCATCGTCATCTCAGCTAATAAAGCACATTCTCTCTTGTAGCAGGGCTGTAAGGCAAATGTGACCACACCGTCCATCAAGTCCCCACGTTGATCATACGTCCCAGTTCAACCTGGACGCAGGGGTAGACGTAACATAGTAGATGTAAATCTCTAGTATGATATGTACGTTTGGTATTGTGTGTATTAATTTGTGGATGTCCGTCATACATTTAGTATGATATGTTACCGTACTAATTGCAATTCGTACAAAATGTTACAAATTTGAAATACGTATCATATCTTACAATATGGCTAACGCTAACGCTAGCTCGGGTTGTCCTGAACAGAATGAGCCTATGTTTGTTGTATTGTAAAGACAATTTGCTGCGGACCACACATCTAAATGCACTTGACTCCATTCTATGCGCACCACAATTACGACCTGCTTCTCTGAATTGCCTCGCGAAGGCTTAACACTGTCAGATTATATTTGACAATTTAGCTGGTCATGTTGGCAATAGAACAAGCTTTCAAATTATGCCCACCTGACCCAGATTGCAATTTATAATGGACTGTTTTTTAGATTACACAATTACCGCTGTTGTTTGTGCAAAGGCCCGGGATGAAGGGCTCTGTTCCAAACAAAACAACTACAAGTGTTCTTGCTCCAGTTCCTCGGGGAGCTCAAAAAAAGCACCTTATATTTGAAAGGCTTTTCTTTGAGTCATAAAAGTGCATTGAAATGACTTCGGAACTGTGCACACTTTGGAGGAAACACCAGTTAGACCTCTCACTCAAACTCTTGTCATTTCTTTTGGTCTTATGTTACACCTACCCCAAAGAATATTCGAATCATGCTACTGAAAGTATGCAGAGTATCAGCAAATACGGTGAAAAGTACAGTACATGTAAAATGCGCATAAAATCCACAMTGTAATGTTTGGATTCAGTATTGTGTCAGGTGAACTGTTGTGGCCCCATCTTTAGTCTAATCATTTCCCCATAATCTCCAAACTGTAAATTGCTACCATGGTTATGCATATGCTTTCCATATTTCTTCTGTGTGTCCCTGATTTACGTTTTACTATGTTTCGTCTAGTCTATGAGACCAGGCTGCCCAGTTGGAAAAACATGCCAGGTGAGGTCTTACTGACATTTTCATTCATTCATCATTTTCTTGTTGTAAATTGGTTTTCTGGTTGAAAAGACGTCATGTAACCTGCATACTGTACATAATAATTATAACTTCCCCTGACGTTCACATACATAGATCACATTCATTGTAAATGCTGCGCATGTCAGCTCAAACGCAAATGACCTTTATAGGCCTGTTAAAGTGCCCTGCCCTATAACACGCCTTAGATTGAATCCTGGCCTGGTTTCGGCAAACCAGATGCTGTGAGATCACACAAGTTAGGCAAACTTGCAGGCACACATAAAGGCCACCTTTCAATTAGCACAAGGCGCTAACAAAGATCCCACTTCATAAATCATAATAGTGGGAAGGGAAGAGGAAATGGAAAGCGAAGACACAACACTGAAAATGTAATTACCTACAGCTACATCTGTAAGTTATCTTCCAATAAGCTAAGGTGAGTAAGTCATAACTAATGGGTTGACACTTAAATGGATCTCATACTGAACATGCAACATGAGAAGGTCAATGGAAAAATAAGTTTAGCCACAGAAAGATTGAGATATCTCTCCCCTTTTGTTAATAGAGGCATAAGTTAGCGCAAATCGACAGAAGGGGGATGAATCAGTACAGGAAATGCTCTCTTACTAAGCCTCGGTGTGTGGCCAAGAATGAAGGCCATAAACAAAGCTCCTCTTTTGCTCCCGCTCCTCTTCCTCTCTCTCTCTCTCTCTCTCTCTCTCTGTTCTCTCTCCTCTCTCTCTCTCTTTCTCTCTCCGCCTCCTCTCTCTCTCGTCTCTCTCTCTCTCTCTCTCTCTCTGTTCTCTCTCCCCTCCTCTCTCTCTCTGTCTCTCTCTCTCTCTCTCTCTCTCTGTGTCTCCTCTCCCTCCTCTCTCTCTCTGTGTCTCTCTCTCTCTCTCTCTCTCTCCCCCTTTCTTCTCTCGCTCTCTGTCTGTCTGTCTGTCTGTCTGGTCTGTCTGTCTGTCTGTCTGTCTTGTCCTGTCCTGTCTGTCTGTCTGTCTGTCTGTCTCTCTCTCTCTCTCTCTCTCCCCCTTCTCCCTCTCTCTGTCTGTCTCTCCTCTCTCTCTCTCTCTCTCACCCCCTCCTCTCTCCTCTCTCTCTGTCTGTTCTCTCTCTGTCTGTGTCTCTCTCTCTCTCTGTCTGTTCTGTCTGTCTGTCTGTCTGTCTGTCTGTCTGTCTGGTCTCTCTCTCTCTCTCGTCTGTCTGTCTGTCTGTCTGTCTGTCTGTCTGTCTGTCTGTCTGTCTGTCTGTCCTGTCTGTCTGTTGTCCCTGTCTGTCTGTCTGTCTGGTCTGTCTGTGTCTGTCTGTCTGTCTGTCTGTCTGTCTGTCTGTCTGGTCTGTCGTCTTCTGTCTCTCTCTCTCTCTCCTCTCTCTCTCTCCTCTCTCTCTCTCTCTCTCTCTCTTTCCTCTCCTCTCTCTTCTCTCTCTCTCTCTCTCTCTCTCTCCTCTCTCTCTCTCTCTCTCTCTCCTCTCTCTCTCCCGCTCCTTCTCTCTCTGTCTGTGGTCTCTCTCTGTCTGTGTCCTCTCCACTCTCCCTCCTCTCTCTCTCTCTTCTCTCTCCTCTCTCTCTCCTCTGTCTGTGTCTCTCTCTCTCTCTGTTCTGTCCTCTCTTCTGTGTCTCTCTCTGTCTGTCTCTCTCTCTCTCTCTGTGTTTCGTGTCTCTGTGTCTGTGTGTCTCTCTCTCTCTGCTCTCTCTCTCTCCCCCCTCCCTCTTCTCTCTCTCTCCCCCTCCTCCCTCTCTCTGTCGTGTCTCTGTCTGTGTCTCTGCCTGTGTCTCTGTCTTGTGCCTCTGTCTGTCCTGTCTGTCTGTCTGTCTGTCTGTCTGTCTGGTCTGTCTGTCTGTCCTGTCTGTCTGTCTGTCTGTCTGTCTGGTCTGTGCTGTCTGTCTGTCTGGTCTGTCTGTCTGTCTGTCTGTCTGTTCTCTCTCTGTCTCTGTCTCTCTCTCTGTCTCTGTCTCTGTCTCTCTCTCCCCCAGGTTCTAGTCTCATTCTGGCTGCCTTGCTTATCTGACAATAACAAAACCATCACGGAAACATGGTGACCTGATAGGGGATAGACCTGCCATTCTGCTCAACCTGGGTACAAAACACACAGTCACACACTCATTGGACAAGCTCAAAACCATAACAATGCCTGACAGAGTAAATGATCTTCTCAGTTCAGTTTTGTTGTGACACATTGATAAATGTGGTTGTTCTGGGGCCATGCATCCGGAAAGAGGGAAGAAGAACAAAGTGAAAATAAACAATAGCGCATCATTATTATGTAAATAATAAATATAGCATGAGGAACATGCTGGTATAATTTCCAAGCCCTGGAGCCCGACAACAACTTAAATAGCCCAGAGAGCTTTGATGTTAGGAGCAGATGTTCAGGAAGCCAGCCTTAACCTTTGAGTCCTTTGGAGGTCTACAGATGAGTATGTAGAGGAACGGCTTGGAACTCTGCCCCGTGTATGCGCTAAGTGCTTGCTGTACAGCAGCAGGCCTGTTTTGGGAGATTCCTTGAAGAACCAGAATAGAATGTGCGTCCTAAATGGCACCCTATTCCATAAATAGTGACTACTTTTGACCAGGGCCCATAGGGCTCAGGTCAGAAGTAGGGAACAGGGTGCCATTCTGGACACACACATAGAATCAGGACCGCTACACCTCATTTGGCTGATTTCTGCGTTATCTGTGCTCTTTAGCATCAAAGGGAAACTTATCCCAAAGTGGAGGCAGGAGAGRGGTGCTGTTCTGATACTCTGCCCACAGAGCTTAATGCATTCGCCCTCTTACTCTCTATAATTGCAATGCAATGTCAGCATGACAGCTGAAACTCTGAACGAATGTGAGACAGGCAGCAGCATTGAATAAGCCGCCGGCCGCAGTATCAAGAGCACAAAAACGTATCCGAGACACTCTATGGGGTGTCAATTTAATCATGCTTAAACCAGGTATCACATTCCTCCATGATTCCAGCATTGACAAAGAATCCTGCATACTGCATTGCATTACGCATAGCAAAGYCCTCCTGCTCGATAGGGCATATCAGAGGTATCTGTGACCGGTACGTACACACAAACACACGCAGGAGTGTGTGCAGATGCGCACACACATCCATGCATACACAGACCCACACATACACACACAAGCAGTCTATCCATCACCTGATGAAACGATTGTGAATGAATCACAAGCTTATCACTCCCAAAACGTAACCACTTCTCGTCACAGCCCTACCACCCCCCTAGTACATACCCCCGGGCCTCTGGCCTCCACTCCGATGGACAGTCGACAGGCACACAAGAAATAATTAATATGGCTTCCCACACAGGAGTGGGTGTCCTGTATCGGCCTGTCTGCTCTACTGCCTGTCTATTATCACCTGCAATTGAGGTAATCCACAATAGTATTATACTGCAGCTTATTGTACAGAATAATATAGCTGTCTCCTGTCAGAGCTGAATCATACCACTGGAAAGCTGATACCACAGAGGCTAATACACTCTCCCCCACACACACGCACGCATGTGTACACAAACACATACACAAACAGGTGTGTACACACACATGCACATATGTACACACATACACAGGGTGCACACGCAGGCACGCACTTGCACACACACACACGCACGCACGCACACACAACACACACACAACACACACACACACACACACACACACACACACACACCACACCACACAACACACACACACACACACACACACACACACACAACACACACACACACCACACACCACACACACACACACACAACACACCACACACACACACACACACCACACAGCACCACACCAATGGACAAAACACCCTCTTTTTTTCCTCCTAAATCAAATCGCCAGAGAGTGACATGTTTTTCAGAGCCTAGCAGAGTTGTGGAGAGAGAATTAGAGAGCGAACGAAGAGGAAATGTAAGAGGGACAGAGAACGAGGAAGCATAAGAGGGACAGAGAAACACAGCCAAAGAGACTGTAGATTGATTCCTCATGGAATTAGGACCATGATGTTTGGGATTTTTACCAAATTCTTTCCATAGAAGGGTCCTTTGGAGGAAGGATTGCTGACATATGTTTGACATTTGTATTTAAAAGCATAAATGACATATTTATATATTTATGACATTTTTGGCATTACACAAGTCTCCTTTAAGACTCCATGTTTCATCTATAGGTTTTTCATAAGGGCGGCAGGTATCCTAGTGGTTAGAGCATTGCGCCAGTAACCAAAAGGTTGCTGGTTCAAATACCCGAGCTGACAAGGTGAAAAATCTGTTGATGTGCCCTTGAGCAAGGCACTTATCCCTACATTCCTCAACGGTGCTGTACTGCTTTGACTGGTCCTGTAAAACAGAACATTTCACTGCACCTGTCAGGTGTATGTGACAATAAAACATTATTTTATATTTTGCTACAAAGCAAACGTTGGTGTCATATGAAGCTTTACCGCTTGCTCTGTAATACGATTAGTATTTTGATTTGAATAATTTTCATACAATTTATGAATATTGAAGAATATATGTATGAATTTTGAAAATATTGAATATAAATACGTTCTATGTATTGTTGAACGTAATACTCTAAAGGCATTTCAAAGTTCCAGGGTGGGATCTCTGCTAGTTTTAGAGTTTTATACAGAGCAATTGGCATAGTAGGCAATGTAACCAATCACAGCCCTCCTTATACTTGTATCATTGCACATCCAGGAAATCACCAGCAGAGGGTTGACCATTTTGAATCCATTTTCACATTCATTGTTGGTGATGCTTACAAATTGGATAATAACTAAAAGTAGCCGAGATCTCACTCTGGACCGTTGATATCCCTAATTGTACATTATGATTAACATATTCATATTCATTAACAAAAATGTGCCAAATAAAAAAAGTGTTAATTTTTTTCAATATTCATAAATGAAATGTAAGAATTGTTATTATTGTTATTAAAATTAAAATACTACTCAAATTACAGAGCAAGCGGTAAAGCTCCATATGACTCTAATGTTTGCTTTGTAGCACCTACAAATGAAACCTTATAGAGTCTTCAAGGTGGCCAGGTTAAGGCCAAAATGTCATAAATATGCCAACATTGATTCATTATTTCTCAATTATGCATTTAGATACAAATGTCAAATACATGTCAACATATCCTCCAAAGGACCCTTCTATGGATTACACTTCGTGAAAATCCAAAACATCATTACATTTTACATTTTAGTCATTTAGCAGACGCTCTTATCCAGAGCGACTTACAGTAGAGTGCATACATTTTGTTGGTCTTGTTTTAGTTTCATGAGGAATAGCCATGTAGAGAAAGTCATTTAAACACTTCACAAATGTCCTCAAACAAAAAATACAACAGTTCTCTTGAATATGACACTAATGAAACGTGTGATGCACACACACACACTATCTCATGTTGCTATAGGACCTGACACTTCAGTGTGCAGGGTATTGTCAACATTCCCATGATGGGAGGTGGGGTGTGTGGCGTGAGGTTGGAAGGTGTGGGGGGTTTTGGGGGGTAAAATTGATTGTAAACGCTGAATAATTCAGCCGGGCCCTTCGTCGGTTTAAGTGAGTTTCTTCGGTTACGGTCAGAAACGCTTTCATAGCAAAACACGAGAAGATTATCTTCCACAGGTCCCAGTGGAGACCTGAACGCCTCTCATTAATGAGACAAAGAATCTTAAGCCCCTGACACACAGATACAGACACACGGACAAATGCACACTGACACAGAGACACAGACACACAGACAGATGCACACTGACACAGATACAGACACAAAATCACTGACACAGACGCGTAGATACAGACACACAGACAACTTCACACTGACACAGACATACAGTACATGCACAGACACACAGACACAGACACACAGGCATAGACATGAAGAGACAGACACATAGACAGATGAATTCACATGAAATATAGGCTACAGAGAGACGTGCATTCATAAAATGCACAGCTTGTTTTAACTAATATTATCTGCCTCCAGTTGATCTTACAATACCAGCTCACTTCATCGTTCATCCTCACATGATGCTCTCTTTCACTCCCGTTAACAAACGAGGTTGTTGATATAGACGGAGAGAAAATAACAATTGTATATCTCCGTGATTCCTCACGTTCCTCTCTCCTCCCCTCCTTCTCAAAACCCATTGGATGAGGTCAGAGGGGCTGACCTTATCATCCAATGGGTTTTGAGGTGGAGGGGAGGAGAGTGGACTCAAAGAATCACGGAGATGCAATTGAGTTTCTCCCACAGATATTGAGGTGCCGAGGTACTAACCAGACATACCTATACAGAAGATTGTACGCCTCGTAGGAATCTTAGTAGCTAGCATTCATCATCATTGTCAACCATCATCAACCATTGTTAGAACCGTATTCATAGCGTCTCCCAAAACTGTTGTAACCGATATTTTTGCCATTAAGGAGTGTTCCACACTGCTTGCAAATTAGCAAAGTGCATCTGCAGACTACTATCGAAAGTGATACAAGTGTAGAGTGTGAATTATTTGTTTGCGGCCCATTTTCCAGTGTGAAGTGGCGTGGCAGGGCAAAGTTGCTTGATGATGCACTGTGCTGCTTTATGATTGGTCTGGCACACGGATCATCCAATCACTGAAGCTCATAACAAGCTCGCTCTATTTTATTCATTACGCTAAATGAGAAAATAAAACGACAGTAGGAAGAATTGAAGAAGAGAGGGATGTTTCGTTTTAACGGCACAATGGAGAGGGATGGAGGAAGGTAATGATCGGCAAATCCTCTGCCTTAAATCAGCCTAAAACATGCTTGAGTAATGTCCTTATAATGTCTGTATTTAAAGATCATTAAAATATGCCCTCCATCATAACGAGAGCTTCATTACAAATAAAATGCACAGCGGCTCAATAAAATAAATTCAATGTAAATGCTCTAGTTTACTGCGCCGTGGACCTATTAATACAATTCAGCGGCCCCTCCAATTACAGAACATCGCAACGACCTCATGGCCCATAATAAATCTACCTGATCACATTAAACAACGACGGGAATGGAGGGAGGGAGGGAGGGGTGAAGGGAACGGGACGTTCAGATAGAAACAAAAAAGAAAGGAGGGATTGCAATGTGAATGCAGCAGATATGACTTGCAGCAGAAACCCTAGCTTGGTGTCACTGGTCATGTGGCTCGGGGCTTTCATTAAATGACTCGCTGAAATTTTAATTCTCTGATCACATTAAGTGCTCGGGGAAGACAACAAAATCTGAAGCAAAGATCTTGGCGGTGTCATCTCTTCTTGAGGAAAGATAGAAAGGTCCTTCCAGAGGGCCTAGTCGCTAAGGATGCTGCCCCCCCCCCCCCCCCGGTGTCTCACAGAAGGCTAAGGTTACACTGGTGCATAAGATGACGGGTGTGTGTGACAGATCGTCTCATCACCTGGACTTCTTTACTGTCCCTCAGTCACCTCTCTTATCAGCATCAAACTGGTGATGGTTACAGGCAGGTGCAGGGGTTCAGGGACAGAGCGTAGAACACCAAGAATAACACAGACTAAAGTGGATGAGGTACGCCGAAGCCCAAAAGCTCAATATTGATGGCAGCTGTATTCACAGCTCAAACAGATGACATGAAATGTACTTTGCACTACTCCCACAGAACACTGCTACCAATGCACCAAGACGCGGGCCAATTTCTTAACACGTGTCTTTTTTCAAGTGTATACTGTATGTCCAATAATATATTCATCATGAGAAATGTACAAAGTGTGTGACTCGATTAGTAGTGTGGGTCATAGACATACATTCCCCTTTTAACATCCACCATGACCTCATAACAAATCATGTGTGTTTTATTGAATATTAGGATAGATGAAAACTAATGAGATAGTGCCATACATTATGGAAATTGTTTTGGTTTGTGCTTGAATGGGTACAATTTCTGTCAATCTCATTGGGCTGTGACTTTTTGACATTTGGGGTCAAAGAGTATACAGTGTCAATGTTTTCAGTTTTTCATTAGAGGGGTACTTACTAGATTAGCTAAATTACCCCACTATAAAATAAGAGCCGGAACAGTTTGGTATAATGACACGAAGATGTACATATGTACTCCATCCAGTCCGTGTATTTGGTTGGCGACACCGGCTGTTTCCGAATGATTGCCAAGCCAAACATAAACAAAGCAGAGCCCTTTCCCCTCCTCTGGCAACCTGATGAAAGAAAGACACACAGAGGTCTCGCTTTTGAATACATCGTCTGTAGAAAACATTTTTTCAGCGCCTAATTGATACTAGTTTTGTCCTGTTGAAACTCGGGGAGAAGCTAAAAGGTGATGTTTTCATTCGAGCATAATGTAAATAAGGTTACACAAGGAGAGGATCCCCGCCAGAGCAGCAGCATGGGAAGACTTGGGGGAGGTACTGAAGTCAGAGTAAAGAAGAAGAAGAAGAAGGAGAAGAAGAAGAGGAAGAAGCTAATCGCGACACCAGGGTTAAGATCGAACATGACGGCAGTTATACATTTCCCCATCATGCACTTTGAGTTCAACTTGATTGTAGACAGTACATTTTTTGATTGGCCTCACCCCAATCCCTCGTGGGTTGGTCCCACAGAATATGACGGAAGAGGACTAAGCCACCCTCCATGGTATAGCAAACAAAAGCCACAGTTTTGTGTCTCAGGGCTATTTTCAAGGTAGGACAATGTTTTTGTTCTATTATCTTACACCATGATACAGTGCAGACGTCCATTTGCCTGTGCGGGACTGCAGGTGCTTGTACAGTTCAGTGATGCTGTAGGCCAGTGCTGTCTGGTATCAGTGGATACGCATCACATTGTGATGTTTTTGCAAAAAAAAAGCATCACTCCCTGCCAGTGATGCAGGGTGGTGGGGTTCCCATGTAGCTGTGTGCTTCAGGCAGGTCTTAGTTCAAACTATCCTCTCTCTAACGGGCCATGAGACAGGGCACCTGGTGATGAGGGGGACGGAGTTTACCGTTACACACCTTCCAGCAATGGCCACTTAAGGTCAGCACTCACGATGCAAAATAAAAAGACAAGAAACTGAAATGGTCACAACCTCAGACTGGAACAGTCATGGATTTGAAGATGTTTTCATTCTGTTAGATACACTCCATCATCCATTTATCTTCCTTTTGATTTTAAAAATGGACTTAACTCATGTGTATGCCAAAAACATATAGTATCTTTTGTCTTTGTGTCTTTGTAGGTAACTTGATGCTCAGGCCGTACCACAGCCTATTCTYCTAATAATATATTTCAGAGAAATAGGCTCTTGCATCAAGCTTTCAAGTTGGGGTTTGACATTTTTATTTTTTTGTAGTTTGTAAAAGGTGACAGAAATCTGAAGCTAAAACTTGCAGTGCTTTTGACCTCTCAGTGGTATTATCTGATTACACTGTTGGCAGGCCGACAATAGAGAGCCATAAAGGAGCCAGAACAGGCTAGGAGTTAGCCTCACACACATTCACAAAGTTAAACCGCTAAATATGTTCCTTCCCATTCAAACACAACACCTCCAACTAAAAAGAGCAGAGATAAAAAGGGTAAATTAAAGAAATGATGCGTAGTATAGACAGATATTTAACACTAAAGACAACAATTTAAAGTACATATTTGTCAGTGACTACTGTACAAATAGTACTGTACAGTACATTGGGTACTTCTCACCCACTGTACATCTACACAATGCATTAATCAATTTGACATAAAAAATAACCAACAATTTGAAAATATATCAAACATCTCCATGTCTTTAGGCACACATTTTTAAATTAAGCAGCAGAACAAGGTCATGTACTATACATCATAACTGTGACTATCTGGTTGAAATGATTTCTTTACATTATAACACCATAAATATAACACTTACTTATTAAAAAGAACTTTAGCAGAGTCATCCAGGGTTAGCTTTTTCTATCACTGGCATGTCAGAGACGGCTAGACTCTGGCTGCAAACCCTACCCTGGTCTCTTGTCATGTGGGTTCTCTCACACAGGAAATCCTGTCTGCATTGTCAGAAATGCACTGGTACACTGTTCATAGGGCCTGCTGAATTTCTTTGGGACACTTAGAGCATGAAACAAAAAGTACCCACGAGACCAAATATATGTTTACACGTTTGTCATGAAAATGGACCATCAATCAAAAAACAACAATGCTTACTGTACACTCAGATAAAAAGGTGCTATCTAGAACCTAAAAGGGTTCTTCGGCTGACCCTATAGGAGAATTCTTCAAGGAACTCTTTTTGGTTCCAGGTAAAACCATTTTGGTTCCAGGTAGAACCCTTTCCACAGAGCGTTCAACATGGAACCAAAAAGGGTTCTACCTGGAACCAAAACGGGTTCTCCTATGAAGACAGAGAAGAACCCTTTTGGAACACATTTTTTCTAAGAGTGTACATTCACTTCCCTTTCACTTAAACAAGGCCTTTCAGAAGTGTAGCTCCTTTAGGAGGATTAGTCCTTCGTCATAACTGATTGGTAGATATGTTCATGTTTGAAATACACTGGTGCCTGCAGCTTTACCTTAGCCAACAAGCTAATCATCAGAAAGCTGGCGGCTGAATAAAGCCAGGTGGTGTGTGTTTAATCTGCCGAGAATGGCATATAGAAGCCGTCAAGAGCGGGGGGGTGGGTGGGGGGGGAGCTCAGTGGCAGGAGAGAACAAACATAAATCTTCTTCAACAATCTATTTTCCATCATACTTATTCACAGGGGACATCTCAAAGTGGTCTTTATCCTTTCTGTCAATGGCTGCCCTCTACATCAATTTCATAGAGAATTATACCCCAGATCGATGTAGTTCACGACCGGTAAGCATTTGTCGAGCCCTGGTGTATGCCGCCTCACTGCCTTGCTCTCAGTGTTCTCAGGCTGAGCTTGCTGCCCATCCACCCATGACCGAATCATTCACACCACACAGTGCAAACAATTTGGACATAATGTTAGTGTTTATTAAAAGGTCAAATTCTAGATTATTTTATGCCGGACGGTAGAAAATAAAATTATACCTAGATTTATGATAACAGAACTCAAGAAAAGGAAATAAAGCTAATTATAACCAGAAATAAAAATGACCCCTTTATGTTGGGATTGAGGTACATGTTTTGGACACTACACTTATGCATAGTATACATAGGTCATCGTTATAAGGTTATTATTTTTAGTGATAGCTTTTACTAAGGTCAAACTTTACTTGGATAGTCCAGATTTTCCATCTGTAGATGCTCTACAAATCAAATCAAATCAAGTTTATTTTATATAGCCCTTCGTACATCAGCTAATATCTCGAAGTGCTGTACAGAAACCCAGCCTAAAACCCCAAACAGCAAGCAATGCAGGTGTAGAAGCACAGATGGCCTCTGCAGGTGGCCATACCATCAACAAACTGTCCGTTGATAAGCAACTGCATGCTACGGTTAGGGTTAGGTTAAGAATAAGGGTTAGGGTAAGTGTTAAGTTTAGGGTTAGGATAAGGTTTAAGGTTAGTGTTAGTAGATGGTTAGTTGAAAATTATAGTCTGTGGAGCATCTTCAGATGGACTATCCAAATAATGTGTTACCAAAGCTAACAAATATACTTTACAAATATACCACACAATAAAACCAGGCAAGCTGATATGATAGACCAATACAATCCTCCCAACATAGCAATATAGCAATACTATATCCACTCACGGTATTGAAATGTATATGTGAATACAATTAAAAGTAGAACATGCCAAGGACATACCTAGGAGCAGCCTGATAGCTGGGTCACACATACTCCACCTCCACTATCCCTTGGAATTCAGATTGTCAGATGGCAGATGAGTTCTCAAAATGGGACAAAAGAAGGACAATAAAAGTGACATGTCAAAGATGAGGCGAGATCACAAGATTGATGCCGTACATGACAACATCTCTGTTCCTGCATACCCTCTTCGATTATCCTTGTCATTAATCTAGTCAAAGGCAATTATTTAAAAAAGAAGTTCAATTTGAAGAAAAGGGCAAGCTAATAATGGGTGTTAGAACAGGTCTCATTTGGCCATTATAGAATATTTAGCAATACCATTACACACCCTTCTGACAAAGATATTCCGCCTGGATAATAGAGGTATGAAGAGTATTGGCACAATGCGTAATTGCTCCCACTGAAACATTAATGTATGAAATAAGGGGTTGGGCAGGATCAAATTCATAAATCAAATTACAGTACCTTTGCACGCTTAAACGGCCAATCACTCTTTAGATAACTAGCTATTAATTTGTGGCGACCTCAAGTAAATGAAGTCGGCATAATTATGTCCATCTTCTCACTCCTAGCATTGTCTCTGATAAATTCTTTACAAAGGCCACCATTAGCTATCAAACTAATGCCAGTTAAGCCTCAGCAAAACTGAATTATTAAATCTGTCAGCCAATATCCCATTACAGGCTACTTATGAATACTTGATTTTATTTTGTATAATTGACAAGGCTTGTCGTGCGGTGAGGTCTTTGATGGCAGGCAGCTGGGGTTTTGAGATCGACTGATATGTATACATCACAACAGGGCAGGACACGTCAGGCCAGGTAATGTGGGAGATAGAGCGATAGCTGTCATTACATAGGGGATCACATGACCTGTCATAAACACGTTACACAAGCAAGTAATATTAGTCAAGGACAGGAAGCTAGCCTGTCCTTGACTTACAGTGAACGAGACAGAGCTAACATATTAGTATTCATAGTGACAAAAGACGAAGGGCATTGAGTTTGGAGACATTACACCGGGGCATGTCATTGCCATCTTGATGTTTTACTACTTTNGGTAAGAGTGGTAGCACTCGCAACGTGGGCATGCGCTAGACAACACGTGCAAGCACACGTTCACACACACACACACACACACACACTGAACCCAAAAGAACCCAAAACATGGCCATCTGTCACGTTCTGACCTTTATTTCCTTTGTTTTGTCTTTATTTAGAATGGTCAGGGCGTGAGTTGGGGTGGGCAGTCTATGTGTGTTTTTCTATGTTGGGGTTTTGAGTTCGGCCTGGTATGGTTCTCAATCAGAGGCAGCTGTCAATCGTTGTCCCTGATTGAGAATCATACTTAGGTAGCCTGGGTTTCACTTTTGGTTTGTGGGTGTTTGTTTCCGTGTTAGTGTTTGTCGCCACACGGTACTGTTTCGGTTTCGTTCGCTTCACGTTTATTGTTTTGTATTTTGTAGTGTTCAGTTTATGTCTTTAAGTAAACATTATGGACACTTACCACGCTGCATATTGGTCCTCCGATCCTTCTCGTTTCTCCTCGTCAGAAGAGGAGGATGACAGCCGTTACACCATCATCACGTTCAACAACAATATTCAAGTCATCTTACTTATCCGTACACACACACACACACACACACACCAACACACACAAGACATTACGACCTTAACCTGGACTGGGCCCGTAAGGCGTATTGGCATTTACATGAGATTGATGAAAATGACTTCCAAAGCATTTGTTTATCCTAATACCACAGAAAGAAGAATGTGCACTCAGGAGACATTTGATCTGAATTAGGGAAATTGATGAAGCAATTGATTCATTGGAATTCAAGCCATCAGTCACCAGAGCCGTCAGTAGCATCATTTACATTCCAAACAATCAGTCTAATGGTCCAGTAGGACACTGAGTATTAATACGTAAAAGTCAATATGACACCGTCAAGCCACCACCAGCACAATGACGCTTTTAATCCCTGCTTGATCAATTTGCATATATTTTCAGATTTCCACCCTGATTCAATACGTCTTATGAATTATTTTTACCTGGAAGGATGGCAGAGGGTTTAAATGTTAGCGATGTATCTCTCTCTATCTCTGTCGCCGATCGAGCTAAAGGCCGATGGAGAGACAATTGAGAAGAAACATATCAATGATTGCCCTCTTTGAAAATAAATCTACAGTTTTTTGACGTTTTCACATTGAATGAAGTAGCTAAATCAAGTTTTAATGTGGAGGGGAAATGAACTACATCCTATACAACCATTTATGGTATTTCAAGGTTTTGAACTGGCCTGGCTCAACAACAAAAATATGAGACTGCTTACAGCTCTGTTTCTCTCCTAGAAATATATTTTTCTCTATCACACATAGACACACCATGCATTAACATGAATTACATTGCACATTACAGAAACCTATCATTGTGACATCAAGACCTACCTCTCATCGACAGTGTTGACATTTTCCCTCTAAGGCAAGCCCCCTACTGACAGCAATCTATCTATCTATCTATCTATCTATCTATCTATCTATCTATCTATCTATCTATCTATCTATCTATCTATCTATCTATCTATCTATCTATCTATCTAATCTATCTATCTACTATCTATCTATCTATCTATTATCTATCTATCTATCTATCTATCTATCTGTCTATCGTCTGTCTCGTCTGTCTGTCTGTCTGTCTGTCTGTCTGTCTGTCTGTCTGTCTGTCTGTCTGTCTGTCTGTCTGTCTGTCTGTCTGTCTGTCTGTCTGTCTTTCGCTCTATTTGTCTGGTTCTGTGTCCATGTCAGATTTCGCTGAAAAGGTTAGGTATTGGGAGTAACAGCAGTGTGTCGAAATGAGATCTGATCTGCCATTACTAGTGTGCTTCGCTGCTGTGGTGTGTTTTCTGATTTGCTGTACGACAGCAGAGCATAACCTTAATGAAGTTTGCCCCTAGATGACGTGTGGGGGCGAGCGAGGCAACCATATGTAATATCGCCCGGCGCGGATCACATAACTGTGACATTTAATAAGCTACTTATCATGTACCCTTTGGGTTAAACATTTATTAGGACTTCATCAGATCACCCTGATGGATTATTCTCAATAAAGGCACCTTCCTGTGGCTGGGGCTGGCTTGGTGAAGTACTTTACTTAGGTTTGGTTATTTCCACCAAGTTATAACTTCTCTAATGAACTAGCCCCGGTGGAGCGGAGTGTAACAGCCAACACCACGGCAGGCAGTACACAGTGCACTACAGCAGAGCAGCAGACCCACTCCTGTGCTCATTTCCCGTAGATGGGCGTCAAAACACTCCCTGCCTGCTTCCCGTCAGCTCCGCCCTCCCCCGCGAACAGAAATCAGAGGTGAGCTTTCGAAGGGAAAGATTGAAGTTCTCAGGAAGTATTGCTGGCAGCCACGCTTGCCCGAAGATAAACTTTATCCGGCTGTATGTGCAAAACTTTGCCTGAGCCATTTTTCATCTTCAAAAGTAATATGTTTCCTCCAAAGCGCCTGGGTTTGTAGACAGGTACATAAGTCTGCCCAGCACGCTGTGGTCTTAGACTGCTTTATGGCTAAGGGAAAACTCTAAATTCTCAATGGCTCGCAATGTTACAGTGCTGTGCGGCTGCAAGAAAATACATTTGTTCTTTGACAGAATTATTAAAAAGAGAGAAAGGGAACCTTAATTCTTAGTTTTTCCATCTGAGCCACTCAAAACAAAAATCTCACATTCTCACACGTTTTATCAGTTCCAACAGAGAGGCTATCTCACCCAGTGTACTGTAAGTGTGTGTGTGCCATCATGGTATCCCTTTCCTGCAGTCAAATGACCAAATCACCCTCTAGTGGCCTCATGGGTGGAATGTTATTAATGTTAATAAAAAATTTTCAAACATTTAAACACAGGAAATCCGGTGTTTCTATGTCAAACGGTTTAGTTATATTTCAGTCTTCCGTGATGCATATACAGTGCTTTCGGAAAGCATTCAGTCCCCTTGACTTTTTCCACATTGTGTTACGTTACAGCCTTATTCTAAAATGGATTCAATTGTTGTTGTTTTCTTCATCAGTCTACACTCAATATCCTACAATGACAAAGCAAAAAACTGAAAATATCACATTTACATAAGTACTCAGACCCTTTACTCAGTACTTTGTTGAAGCACTTTTGGCTGCGATTACAGCCTTGAGTCTTTTTTGGTATGACGCTACAAGCTTGGCACACCTGTATTTGCGGAGTTTCTCCCATTCTTCTCTGCAGATCCTCTCAAGCTCTGTCAGGTTCGATGGGGAGTGTCGCTGCACAGCTATTTTCAGGTCTCTCCAGAGATGTTTGATGGGGTTCAAATCCAGGCTCTGGCTGGACCACTCAAGGACATTCAGAGACTTGTCCTGAAGCCACTCCTGCGTTGTATTGGCTGTGTGCTTAGGGTCGTTGTCCTGTTGAAAGGTGAACCTTTGCCTCAGTCTGAGGTCCTGAGCACTCTGGAGCAGGTTTTCATCAAGGATCTCTCTGTACTTTTCATCTTTCCCTCGATCCTGACTAGTCTCCCAGTCCTTGCCGACGAAAAACCCCCTACAGCATGATGCTGTCACCATCATGCTTCACCGTAGGGAGGGTGTCAGGTTTCCAGATGTGACGCTTGGTATTCAGGCCAAAGAGTTCAATCTTGGTGTCACGTTCCTGACCTTATTTCCTTTGTTTAGTCTTTGTTTAGTTGGTCAGGACGTGAGCTGGGTGGGCATTCTATGTTTTGTGTTTCTATGTTGGGTCTGCTGTTTGGCCTAATATGGTTCTCAATCAGAGGCAGGTGTTTGTCATTGTCTCTGATTGGGAACCATATTAAGGTAGCCTGTTTTCACTGTTTGTTTGTGGGTGATTGTTCCTGTTCGTGCGTTCATGTGGTTTATGTTCTCAGGTTCAGGACTGTAGCTTAGTTGGTTTTCGTCTGTTTATTGTTTTTTGTTAGTATTGAAAGTAGTATTCTAATAAATATGGATACATACCACGCTGCGCTTTGGTCCACCTCTCCTTCCAACGACGAGAGCCGTTACACTTGGTTTCATCAGACCAGAGAATCTTGATTCTCATGGTCTGAGAGTCTTTAGGTGCCTTTTGGCAAACTCCAAGCGGGCTGTCATGTGCCTTTTACTGAGGAGTGGCATCTGTCTGGCCACTCTACCATAAAGGCTTGATTGGTGGAGTGCTGCAGAGATGGTTGTCCTTCTGGAAGGTTCTCCCATCTCCACAGAGTAACTCTGTAGCTCTGTCAGAGTGACCATCAGGTTCTTAGTCACCTCCCTGACCAAGCCCCTTCTCCCCCGATTGCTCAGTTTGGCCCGGGGGCCATCGCTAGGGAAAGTCTTGGTGGTTCCAAACTTCTTCCATTTAAGAATGATGGAGGCCACTGTGTTCTTGGGGACCTTCAATGCTGCAGAAATGTTTTGGTACCCTTCCCCAGATCTGTGCCTCAACACAATTCTGTCTCGGAACTCTACGGACAATTCCTTCAACATCACGGCTTGGTTTTTGCTCTGACATACACTGTCAACTGTGGTACCTTATATAGACAGGTGTGTGCCTTTCCAAATCATATCCAATCAATTGAATTTACCAGAGGTGGACTGCAATCAAGTTGTAGAAAAATCTCAAGGATGATCAATGGAAACAGGATACACCTGAGCTCAATTTCGAGTCTCATAGCAAAGGGTCTGAATACTCTGTAAATAAGGTATTTCTGTTTTTCAATTTTCTAAATTTGCAAAAATGTCTAAAAATCAGTTTTTGCTTTGACATTATGGGATATTGTGTGCAGATTGATGAGGGAAAAATTGTAGAATAAGGAAGGCTGTAACATAACAAAATGTGGAAAAACGGAAGGGGTCTGAATATTTTCCCAATGCACTGTATGTATTCCCAGTTGTGAAATCTATAGATTTGGGCCTAATGAATGTATTTCAATTGACTGATTTCATTATATGAACTGTGACTCAGTAATATCTTTGAAATTGTTGCATGTTGCGTTTATATTTTTGTTCAGTGTACATATAGAGTTGTCAATATGCTTTATATGTAGAATTCTCTAAATATAGATGGACACTCCCCTCATCAGAAACAACTATCAAGTGACTCAGACACGCCTTGTGTCAATAGTTAACGTGTCAGAATAAAACTGTAGAACATTTCAATAAACACTAGGTGACCCTGATTTAACCCTAAAGGTTCATCTATTTGCAGGCCCTGTCAATTCCCCCTACTCCACCCCATCTAGCCCTCCCTTTGCCAGCAGACCATCTGCCCAAAACATGATCATATGCAATATGCCCACCCAGGCTGGCACTGATTCACCAGTGCTAGACTCCAATTACACTACCAACATCATGCCGACAAACCAGCAGAAAACGCAAAAGCATCAAGATAGGGCCCACCTGTGCAGGGGTGGAGCAAATGGCGGTTCCTTCTGTATCCAGATGCCACATGTTTCACATTATAACATACACAGAGTTAGACATGTATACATTAACCTACACTACTAGAAAACCCAGCTCATCCAGCTAGTCACTGCAGCATGTCGTAACGTTGAGGTCAGCTCGCCCCAAATCATCATTCTACATTGTCACACAAATGGATTAGGGTTAGGGTCATGACCCTCACTTGATCAATAAGCAAACACAATCACTGCCCTTTTACTAACATCCATGCACCATTGCACTTATAGAAAAGGGCTAACGAGGAAAGCTCTAAGCAGTTGTTAATGCAACCAAATGCAGGCTACGCTAGGCCTTCACAAATGGAAAAGGCCCGTGTCTTCCAAAGTGGAATACCTCAAAGTGATTGAACTGGTAGCAGTTAACACTTTCTCCCATATCTCACTTTTCTCAAATATTTAATAACTGAGAATCAAACAACATGGCCAAAAAGAGAAAGAGTTATGTGTTGAATAGTTAGAGAAACAAGAGCACATGATGTTTTGGCCCTCATCAGATGTTAAGCCTATCAGCTCTCCTGGCTCAACCCTGATCTATCTCCTGGCCGTGTTCCCTTTCTTCATTTTAATTTCTCCTTCTCCTCACGCATGTTAATTCATCCCCCCTCTCCTGTATGAGCGCTGGTCTGGAGGCCTTGCCGAGGCAGACGAGGTCACTGTCAATTATATCCATTTAATACCCACTTATGTCTGCAACGACATCTTCTTGCCGGGGTCACGGATACCAGTCGGGAGGATTCGCCCTGCACTTTATCCAATAATCTCAGCGAATATGGGCCGGGATATTGCGAAAGATCAATGTCAGTAATGAGGCTATGTAGAATGCATTTGATTATGGGCATAATTAAGGTTAAGGCGGGCACGATCAAGGCCTCATTCCTCTCCGTGCCCAAAGAGCCTAAACCAGATAACCTAAAGAAACTGCTGTGACTTTATGTTAATTCTTCCACAGAAAAAAGAGAAGACATTTATTTTGATCACATCTGTAAGTCAGACCTAATTCTATGTTTCTGAAATAAGAGTGCATTTTGACAAAGGGAAAGGCGCATGCATTATCTGAATAGACACCTATCAGCCCGGGCAGTCTACTTACCTGTGGCAAAAATAGCAGGCGATCTCATTGGCTGTAGTGTGTGTCTGAGGGCCTGTGAAACGTGACCCCGGGGAGACTGCATTAAGAGAATGAGCTTTTAATAATTCTGTCACAGGGCCCGGGGAATATCAGACTGGGGTCGCTTTACAGCCCAGCCGAAGACCTTGCTAGCTACCCATACTCCCCTGCTGGACTCATTAAACCCACTGATGACGTTATCTCTGAGCCATCAGATCACTTTTRCCCCTCAATAGAAACCTGTTTGACTTTTCGAATCGCCGGACACTTTAGGAGGGATACTGTCTACCTGTGATCTCTTGCCTAATACATGGTAGGAAGGTCGTATGAACCAAACATCATAGTGGTAATAATGGGATGAGTAATCTGTTTTTACCCAATGACCGCTTTTAAAGAGGCTACGGAACTTTGCCTCTGGGAGTGCTCTTGAGCCAAAAGAGGTCCACTGAATGGACAGAGATATTGCCAAGAAATGCCCTCATTGGACAGAAAGGTGGACACCTCCCGTGAGAAAAAGCATATTGTATATTGTTATCTTAAAACAAAGGATCATACCTAATACCAGCATTTGAGGTCAAAAATTAGCAACTAAACCTTCATACAGCCCCTTTAATTGCTCACAGAATTAGCCATTTTGAACCAAACTGTGTTTTTATGGTATGCTGGAGAGGAAGTTTGAGTAAATTATTATATGGTTTCCGAAATATACAGGTAATACAAACCTCTTCCCTGGGACCAGTGTCCTTGGAAACCTGTTACGAGGGTTGTGACAAGAACAGCCGAAATGACATGAATGAGGAGCATTTCTGTGGCTTGTATTGGATTGCAGTGCCCTGAAACACAAGCCCGTTTAGTAACAGGGTACAGCCACGTAAGATGGCCGGATAGCCACGATGATGGACAGTTACATTTTTTATATACAGTTTTTGACAATTGCTTACACATGTTTTCTGAACTTATGGCTCCTTTTCTCTAGACTCTACACACAAAACACACACATAGCATGCAAAACGTCACATATCTCTTACTAATCCAAACACTTCATTCAAAACTAATTTAACTCTTCTCAAAATTGTGTTTTTACATCAAAACTCTACACACAAACCAAACGATTATCTCTTATACATGCCAACTACACACGGATGTGACAAATGTAAAACACTACTATCTTGTGTCTTTTGCATGTTCAGTGTGCAGTGGAGTCCACGGCAGTTTGTCATAGCACTCACATGTACATGTATGTGCACAAGTATATACAGTATGTATGCATATTCAGTATACAGTGGCAAGAAATGTATGTGAACCCTTTGGAATTACATGGATTTCTGCATAAATTGGTCATCAAATTTGATCTGATATTCATCTAAGTCACAACAATGGACAATGTGCTTAATCTAATAACACACAAATTGTATTTTTCTTGTCTATATTGAATACCTAATTTAAACATTCACAGTGTAGGTTGGAAAAAGTATGTGAACCCCTAGGCTAATTGCCTGGAGAAGAGGCATGCGTACGAGGGGATGGCGGTCATACACCTTCCATCYCCATGCTGAAAAAAACTCTTCAATTGGGTTTAGGAATGGGGAATATGGTGGGAGGTATAGAACAATAAATTGTGGGTGGTCGATGAACCAGTTGCGGACCAGAGCAGCCCGGTGGAAACTCACGTTGTCTCAGATGACAACATACCTGGGCTGCTCTGGTCCCACCCCTCTGCTCGGCTGGAATGAGGATGCTATGTAGTGTATCCAGGAATGTGATGAGAAGGGCGGCGTTGTAGGGACCAAGGTTGGCATGGTGATGGAGGACGCCTTGCTGGCTAACAGCTGCGCACATGGTGATATTCCCGCCACGCTGTCCAGGGACATTCACAATGGCACGGTGGCCAATAACGTTCCGTCCCAGTCACCTTCTTTTGGCTAGGTTGAAGCCAGCCTCAATGTAAATATAAATGTGCTGAATTGCAGTGGCATCCAACTCCAAGACTCTCTGAAATAGACATTGGCGGTCACATCGACCTAGAGCAGTCAATATGGTGAGGCACAATACACTGGGTTACGGTACTGTAATGTGTCTATACAGTGCTGATATGATAGTAAATTCACAGTCTAGTATTTACCTTCACATATTCATAGTGCTGTTCTTTAATCCTCTCTGAGTTTCACTCAAATGGCACCCTGTAGACCCGTTTCATCCGGATTCGGTTGTGCTGTAATACACGGTCCAATGTAGACAAGCCCTCCTGGTGAATGTTATTGAATATTGTGTTGTCTGCAGTTATGTGGATCTGGATTTCTCGTAGTGTAATGGTATTGTTTGCCACCACCATGTTCACAATAGCGGTTTCCTGTTATGGTGTGAACAGCCAGTGTCTTCCACCATGGCCTGGCCGTCTCCTGTTCTGGTGTGAACAGCCGGTGTCTTCCACCATGGCCTGGCCGTCTCCTGTTCTGGTGTGAACAGCCGGTGTCTTCCACCATGGCCTGGCCGTCTCCTGTTTCTGGTGTGAACAGCCGGTGTCTTCACCATGGCCTGGCCGTCTCCTGTTCTGGTGTGAAAGCCGGTGTCTCCCACCATGGCCTGGCGGTCTCCTGTTCTGGTGTGAACAGCCGGTGTCTTCCACCATGGCCTGGCCGTCTCCTGTTCTGTGTGTGAACAGCCGGTGTCTTCCACCATGGCCTGGCCGTCTCCTGTTCTTGGTGTGAACAGCCGGTGTCTTCCACCATGGCCTGGCCGTCTCCTGTTCTGGTGTGAACAGCCGGTGTCTTCCACCATGGCCTGGCCGTCTCCTGTTCTGGTGTGAACAGCCGGTGTCTTCCACCATGGCCTGGCCGTCTCCTGTTCTGGTGTGAACAGCCGGTGTCTTCCACCATGGCCTGGCCGTCTCCTGTTCTGGTGTGAACAGCCGGTGTCTTCCACCATGGCCTGGCCGTCTCCTGTTCTGGTGTGAACAGCCGGTGTCTTCCACCATGGCCTGGCCATCTCTCAGTTCTGCAGAAAATCCACAAATATATGATTGGTTACAGTAAGCTAAAATAATATTTTCTTTRAATATGAAATGACATTACTGTATCATTGGCCAACAATCACTGAGTAACATCAAATCAAATTTTATTGGTCACATACACATGGTTAGCAGATGTTAACGCGAGTGTAGCGAAATGCTTGTGCTTCTAGTTCCYACCGTGCAGTAATATCTAACAAGTAATCTATCAATTTCACAACAACTACCTTATACACACACACGAGTGTAAAGGAATGAATAATAATATGTACCTATAAATATATGGATGAGTGATGGCCGTGRGGCATAGGCAATAGGCAGTAGATGGTATAGAGTACAGTATATACAGTTGAAGTCGGAAATGTACATACATTTGGATTGGAGTCATTAAAACTCGTTTTTCAACCACTCCACAAATTTCTTGTTATTAACAAACTATAGTTTTGGCAAGTCGGTTAGGACATCTACTTTGTGCATGACACAAGTAATTTTTCCAACAATTATTTACAGACAGATTATTTCACTTATAATTCGCTGTATCACAATTCCAGTGGGTCAGAAGTTTACATACACTAAGTTGACTATGCCTTTAAACAGCTTAAACAGAAAATTATGTCATGGCTTTAGATGATTCTGATAGGCTAATTGACATAATTTGAGTCAATTGGAGGTGTACCTGTGGATGTATTTCAAGGCCTACCTTAAAACTCTTTGCTTGACATCATGGGAAAATCTAAAGAAATCAGCCAAGACCTCAGAAAAAAATATTGTAGACCTCCACAAGTCTGGTTCATCCTTGGGAGCAATTTCCAAATGCCTGAAGGTACCACGTTCATCTGTACAAGCAATAGTATGCGAGTATAAACATTATGGGACCACGCAGCAGTCATACCGCTCAGGAAGGAGACGCATTCTGTCTCCTAGAGATATACACACTTTGGTGCGAAAAGTGCAAATCAATCCCAGAACAACAGCAAAAGACCTTATAAAGATGCTGGAGGAAACAGGTACAAAAGTATCTATATCCACAGTAAAACGAGTCCTATATCGACATAAACTGAAAGGCCGCTCAGCAAGGAAGACGCCACTGCTCCAAAACCGCCATAAAAAAGCCAGACTACAGTTTGCAACTGCACATGAAGACAAAGATCGTACTTAATGGAGAAATGTTCTCTGGTCTGATGATACAAAAATAGAACTGTTTGGCCATAATGACCATCGATATGTTTGGAGGAAAAAGTGGGAACACCATCCCAACCATGAAGCACGGGAGTGGCAGCATCATGTTGTGGGGGTGCTTTTCTGCAGGAGGGACTGGTGCACTTGTCCATTTGGAAAATGATGTGGATATATTGAAGCAACATCTCAAGACATCAGTCAAGAAGTCAAAGCTTGGTTGCAAATGGGTCTTCCAAATGGACAATGACCCCAAGCATACTTCCAAAGTTGTGGAAAAATGGCTTAAGGAAAACAAAATCAATGTATTGGAGTGGCCATCACAAAGCCCTGACCTCAATCCTATAGAAAATTTGTGGGCAGAACTGAAAAAGTGTGTGAGCAAGGAGGCCTACAAACCTGATTCAGTTACACCAGCTCTGTCATGAGGAATGGGCCAAAATTCATGGGCTAAAACTTATTGTGGGATGCTTGTGGAAGGCTACCCGAAACATTTGACCCAAGTTAAACAATTTAAAGGCAATGCTACCAAATACTAATTGAGTGTATGTAAACTTCTGACCCACTGGGAAAGTGATGAAAGCAATCAAAGCTGAAATAAATAATTCTCTCTACTATTATTCTGACATTTCACATTCTTTTTTTCAATTTAAAGTTTTCTTTTCTTTTTCAATCAACCAACAAAACACATTCCACATTCACAGATGTGACAGACTTTAAAAAATGTTTTAATAATAATAATATATAAACATAAAAATAAAATAATAATAATAATACAWTTTTTTTTWAAATGAATATATATATATTACATATACATACACATACATACATATACACATGTATACGTTTTATATATATATTTTTAATATTTTTTTATAATTATTCTTTGTGTGTATGTATATGTGTGTATATATATATAATTTWAAAAAATTACAAAAATTGTTAATTTATTTTTTAAATCTATTTTTAACATATATATATTACATATATATTACATGCTTATTATGAAGAAAAAATACATCTGTTTAACTTTGTAAACTAAAGGTGTGTCTAGAATTATTTTTGTTGTATTAATGCTATTTAATCTCTCCTCAGACTAATATTATTCTGTTTGTCCTGTGGGTACCTTTGCCACTGTTCCACCCCAAAAATCCAGAAAATCACATTGTATGATTTTTAAGTAATTAATTTGCATTTTATTGCATGACATAAGTATTTGATACATCAGAAAAGCAGAACTTAATATTTGGTACAGAAACCTTTGTTTGCAAATACAGAGATCATACGTTTCCTGTAGTTCTTGACCAGGTTTGCACACACTGCAGCAGGGATTTTGGCCCACTCCTCCATACAGACCTTCTCCAGATCCTTCAGGTTTCGGGGCTGTCGCTGGGCAATACGGACATTCAGCTCCCTCCAAAGAATTTCTATTGGGTTCAGGTCTGGAGACTAGCTAGGCCACTCCAGGACCTTGAGATGCTTCTTACGAAGCCACTCCTTAGTTGCCCTGGCTGTGTGTTTCGGGTCGTTGTCATGCTGGAAGACCCAGCCACGACCCATCTTCAATGCTCTTACTGAGGGAAGGAGGTTGTTGGCCAAGATCTTGCGATACATGGCCCCATCCATCCTCCCCTCAATACGGTGCAGTCGTCCTGTCCCCTTTGCAGAAAAGCATCCCCAAAGAATGATGTTTCCACCTCCATGCTTCACGGTTGGGATGGTGTTCTTTTGGTTGTACTCATCCTTCTTCTTCCTCCAAACACGGCGAGTGGAGTTTAGACCAAAAAGCTCTATTTTTGTCTCATCAGACCACATGACCTTCTCCCATTCCTCCTCTGGATCATCCAGATGGTCATTGGCAAACTTCAGATGGGCCTGGACATGCGCTGGCTTGAGCAGGGGGACCTTGCGTGCGCTGCAGGATTTTAATCCATGACGGCGTAGTGTGTTACTAATGGTTTTCTTTGAGACTGTGGTCCCAGCTCTCTTCAGGTCATTGACCAGGTCCTCCCGTGTAGTTCTGGGCTGATCCCTCACCTTCCTCATGATCATTGATGCCCCATGAGGTGAGATCTTGCATGGAGCCCCAGACCGAGGTGATTGACCGTCATCTTGAACTTCTTTCATTTTCTAATAATTGCCGCAACAGTTGTTGCCTCTCACCAAGCTGCTTGCCTATGTCCTGTAGGCCATCCCAGCTTGTGCAGGTCTACAATTTTACCCCTGATTTCCTTACACAGCTCTCTGGTCTTGGCCATTGTGGAGAGGTTGGAGTATGTTTGATTGAGTGTGTGGACAGGTCTAATTTGAAGATATAAAAAAAAAAAATGGGGATCTTGGCACATTGAATTCACTGCAGAGCTCTTGAAAGGATTTCAGTGTAGTGGTTTTCTGATGAAATAGGTCTGAAAGGGTCCTGATTCCTAGAGTATGCCAAAGATTAAAGTTGGCATCCCTCAGGGCTTTTGGCAAGTCTGGGTTGCCTACTATAGGCGAGTGAGAACATATTTGGGAGGAAATGCCCAGGTATTTTTTACAGTCCCTCCACGCTAGTAGGGTGCTGTAAATCACAAATGTTTTGGCTATGTTGCCCACTTCACTAAAGTTATTAATGAATATAATTGAGCTTAGGGGCAATGAACCACAGGATTGGGCTTCTATCTGAAACCACGTTGACTCTTGTCTGTTTGTGATCCATGTTAGCATGTTGCGGATTTGGGCAGACCAGTAGTACAATTGAAGGGAGGGAAGGGCAAGACCACCCTTAGATTCAGGTTTCAATAGAGTGGAAAACTTTTTTTTTTTATTGCCCCATATAAATTTGGTGATGCTTTGGTTAGTTGTTTTGAAAAAGGAAACTGGGAGATAGCATGGGAGCATCTGAAATAAATAGTTCAGTCTAGGTAGGATGTTCATACGGATGACATTAATTCTTCCTACTAAGCTAATTGGGAGGGGGATCCAGGTTTGGAGATTGTTCTTGATTCGATCCAGGAGTGGAAGATAATTTTCCTTGAAAAGGCTATTCAGATCTGGTGTAACGAAGATCCCAAGGTACTGAAACCCCTGTGTCTTCCATTGAAATGTACATAGTGTCTTCATAGAGCTGGTGAGTGTAATATTGAGAGGGCAGACTGTGGATTTGTTAAAATGTATCTTATAACCTGAAAACTTGCCATACTGAGCAATTGTGTCTAAAATGGGAGGGATTTCTCAGGGTTGGATATGTAGAGCAAGACATCATCCACGTAGAGCGAAATCTTGTGCTGCAGGCCGCCTGCAGAAACACTCATAATACTTGGATTGCTCCTTATCAACTCTGCCAGAGGCTCCGCCCCCAACAAGTAGAGCAGGGGGGACAGCGAGCACCCTTGTCTTGTGCCCCGTCCCAAAGGGAATCTGTCAGAGTTCAGTCCGTTAGTAGTCACCATGGCATTTGGATGAGAGTATAGTGATTTGATCCATTTAATAAAGTTTGGGCCCATATTGAACTTTTCTAAGACTGAGAACAGAAAGCTCCACTCCATCCTGTCGAACGCCTTCTCAGCATCCAGTGAAGCCAGCAGGACAGGGATCTTCTGTGCGTTTACTTGATCAATAATATCAAAAAGACAGCGAATGTTATCAGAAGAGTACCTGTCTCTAATAAATCCAATTTGGTCCTCTTTTATTATTTTGGGAAGAAGAGTGTTTAGTCTTTTGGCGAGCAATTTGGTAATTATTTTGTAGTGGAAATCCAACAAGCTTATGGGCCGGAAGGAGGAGCAGGATAGAGGGTCCTTGTCTTTTTTGAGCAACACTGTAATGCGAGCTGTGTGCATTGAGTCTGGGAGAACTCAATTTTTGCAAAAATCCTCCAGCGTTGGCATGAAAATAGGGCTAAGCTGGGGCCAAAAAGCTTTACAGAACACTCTGGGGAATCCATCTGGGCCTGGGGACTTATTAGGTGGCATGGAGGTAATTGCCTGCAGGACCTCCTCAGGAGTGAAGGGGGAGTTGAGATCTTCTTGGTCGGTCTCTGATAGGTAGTGAGATTCCCTCTAGAAAGGAGTGGAGTTCTGCCTCCGTGTGTTTTCTCTCAGAGGTATAAAAAAAGCTTTATTTCTTTCAATCTAACGTTACTCAACACTGTAGGAAYTGAGCATAGTCTAAATTAATTCTTACCGGCAGACAAATGTAATGTGCATAACAAAAAATTGATATTTTTTGGGTCATATGTGACCTCGTCCTCTGCTGTTCGGATAGCCATGATTGTACACTCTGACTGCTCTTTTTTAAATTGGTAAGCAAGCAATCTACTCGGCCTATTGCTATACTCATGGTATTTCTGTTTAGTAAAGAAAACTTTTTTTTTTATCTCCCGAGTATAGTCCAAGTTCAGTTTGGCTTTGGCTGCTTTAAGTTGACTCCAGGAGATGCTGTCTGGTGATTGTTTATGTACTTTTTCACAGCGTTCCAGCTCCCTCTCAAGATCTAGCCTGTGTGCTTCCATTGCTTTTTTCTTAGAGGAAGCATATGCAATTAGATGACCTCTTAGTGTGGCTTTAGCAGCGTCCCACATTGTGGCCGGAGAAACAGGAGAATCTTTGTTGTCTTGTGTGTAGTCGTCTATCCATGTAGTTACCAATGTATGGAACGCTTCGTTTGATAACATGGAGGTGTTGAATTTCCAGCTCTTTGACCTCGGGATGTTTTTGCAGAGGTCAAAGCGGAGGTGGACAAAGGCGTGATCTGAAAGCGCTATGGGTCAGATTGTACACGTGGCTGAATTTATGAAACTCTTTGGGATAAAAATMTAATCTATACGGGAGTAGGTGTTATGTACATTAGAGTAGTATGTATAGTCCATAGATGAGCTATTAGTCTCTCTCCAGATATCTATCAGTCCCATCTCTTTAGTAAGAGAGTTCAACATCTTTGCAGATCTAGGATTTGTGGTGGGGACTTGAGATGATTTGTCTAGGGTTGGGTTAAGGGTACAATTAAAATCTCCGGCCACCACGCCAAAGGAAACACAATGCTCATTGAACAGGGTTATACTTTTTATTACATGAAAGTATCTGTGTTAGGGGCGTATATGTTTAAGATAGTAATTGGTTGTCCATACAGTGACCCAGCTATCAAAATAAATCTCCCCTCCGGATCAGATAGGTTTTTGTCAATTATGAATGGAACATTCTTATGGATAAGTATGGCTGTACCTCTACTGTTTGATTTGAAAGATGAGAAATACACCTGCCCCACCCAAGCTCTGCGGAGTTTGGCATGTTCAGCATCACAGAGGTGTGTCTCTTGTAATAGCGCGATGTCTGCTTTTTCCTTTTTTAGAGCACATAGTATCTTTTTCCGTTTTATTGCATGACCTAGACCATGGCAGTTCCATGTCAATAGATTTAAGGTACTAGTCATCGTCATCGAACAGTAATCGAACTTTAGTGCAAGTCATCTCTGGGTAAAGGTGGATAATAGTTACAGCTGCATTTACATAAAAGGAAAATAAATGGTGTACATAAAATAACAATCTCTGAACACCCCAACCGAGTTCCCAAACAACTCGACATATCCCGTTGGATCTATTACCCCCACGCTCAGTCTCAATTCTGTGTTCCGAAAAAAACAAAAAAACGGGAAAAGTTAGCAACGCACAACGTCTCCCCGTCCCCACCAATGAAATGCCTCATCCTCTCCGCCCGCATTGAGTAAATGACAACGTAGCCCCCGTCCAGACCACATTAAAAGAGGGAGAAAATAAAATGAATAGCCCAGCCTACATATACCTCCCCCAAGGGACATAGGGAACCACAAGTAATAATAGCAACAAAAAAAGGGAAATAAAAGTAGGCTGAAACGTTAGTAGACCTAGGTTAGGCTATAGGTCCTATCCCTCTCAGCTAAAGGAAAATAAATATAGATTAGACGGCTATAATGACATTTAGCGGGGCGGGTGGGTCTTTGGATGTCGGCTATATGTTGTCTTTCCTCCTTTAGTAATAACAGTAAAGGCATTTAGTCATTGGTCCATTTCTCATTGACCAGGATTGTCTTTCAAAAAACGTTTTGCCTCTTCGGGAGTTTTGAAGTGTCGCAGGGCTCCTTGGTGAAGAATCCTGAGCTCGTTTGGGTATTTGAATCCCCTAAATATGCCTAGGTCAATGGAGTATTTCTTCACCTCGTCAAACTCTCGGCACTTTCGGCGTATTCCAGCTGACAGGTCCTGGTGTAAGGTGAGTTTGGCGTTTCAAGACTGTAATGGTGTTGATTTTCGCCGCCTGTAGGACTCGTTCCTTGTCGGTGAATCTCAGGAAACGTATGGTGATTGGGCGCGGTGGTTGTCTGGCTGCTGGTGGGGGCCTCAATGCTCGGTGAGCTCTCTCGAGTTCTATGGGCCTGTCGGTGGACAGGTGGAGCCACTCGGGAAGTTTGTCTTGCAGGTAGCGGATCAGTGGCATGTTTCCCTCTTCTTTTTCGCCCAGATTTAATAGAACACAATTATTCCTGTTTTCCAGGTCCTCTGTTTTCTCTTCCAGATGCTCTATTTTTTTTTAGCATATGCTATTGTTTCCATGGCATCTGTCAATAAGTTTTCCATGGATAGGATTCGCCCCTCTGCCTCGTACAGGCGCCCCGCGTTTATGGTTATCTGTTGTTGATGTCAGGCAAAGCATTTTCCAGGATTGTCCACTTGCCCCCTATCGCACTGAGCTGAGAGTTAATGGCATCTAATTTAATGTTGAGTTCTGTACGTTGGGATCTCAACTCAGAAAGGATGTCTTCGACAGAGTGCGAGGTTGGCATTCGTTGGGCCTCGGGGGGGAATGGGTCCTCTTGCTCCTGGCTAATGGCGCTAGCTTTTTCTGAAGCTAGCTGCTTCTTGGAGGCTTTTTCCATCGCTAATGCTCGAGTCTGGCGAAAAATGTCACCTGTAATGTTGTCTTTTGTAGCCGCCATGACTTTTTGACTAAAGCTAAAGGAGTTTAAACTTGAAGTGGAGGTAAGATTAGGAATTGGACACTATGTGCGGAGCTCTTTGTTCATGCGGCCATCTCGTTCAAGGGTCACGTGATCCCTACATTTCACATTCTTTAAAAAGTGGTGATCCTAACTGACCTAAGACCTAAGACAGAGGATTTTTACTAGGATTTAATGTCAGGAATTGTGAAAAACTGAGTATAAATGTATTTGGCTAAGGTGTATGTAAACTTCCGACTTCAACTGTACATACCAGATGAGTAATGTAGGGCATGTAAACATTATGTTTAAAATGCCAATGTTTAAAATGTTTAAATCCATTGTTTAAATCCAATTTTTTATTATTAAAGTGGCAATAGATTTGAGTCAGTGTGTTGGCAGCAGCCAGAGATAGAACTGTTTTTCAGTTTCTCGGTCCCAGCTTTGATGCACCTGTACTGACCTCGCCTTCTGGATGATAGCGGGGTGAACAGGCAGTGGCTCGTGTGTTGTTGTC
This sequence comes from Salvelinus sp. IW2-2015, assembly GCF_002910315.2. NCBI lineage: Eukaryota > Metazoa > Chordata > Actinopteri > Salmoniformes > Salmonidae > Salvelinus > Salvelinus sp. IW2-2015. Next base: position 18,047,255 of record NC_036874.1, on the reverse strand, counting down.
CTTGATGATATTTTTGGCCTTTCCTGTGACATCGGGTGTGGGTAGGTGTCCTGGAGGGCAAGTAGTTTGCTCCCGGTGATGTGTTGTGCAAACCTCAGTACCCTCTGGAGAGCCTTATGGTTGTGGGCGGAGCAGTTGCCGTACCAGGCGGTGATACAGCCCGATAGGATGCTCTCGATTGTGCATCTGTAAAAGTTTGTGAGTGCTTTTGGTGACAAGCCAAATGTCTTCAGCCTCCTGAGGTTGAAGAGGCGCTGTTGCGCCTTCTTCACCACACTGTCTGGTGTGGGTGGACCAATTTCAGTTTGTCCGTGACGTGTACGCCCAAGGAACTTAAAACTTTCCACCTTCTCCACTACTGTCCCGTCGATGTGGATAGGGGGGTGCTCCCTCTGCTGTTTCCTGAAGTCCACAATCATCTCCTTTGTTTTGTTGACATTCCTGACACCACACTCCAAGGGCCCTCACCTCCTCCCTGTAGACCGTCTCGTTGTTGTCGGTAATCAATCCTGCCACTGTAGTGTCATCTGCAAACTTGATGATTGAGTTGGATGCATGCATGGCCACGCAGTCATGGGTGAACAGGGAGTACAGAAGAGGGCTGAGAACGAACCCTTGTGGGGCCCCAGTGATGAGGATCAGCGGGGTGGAGATGTTGTTTCCTACCCTCACCACCTGGGGGCGGCCCGACAAAGTCCAGGACCCAGTTGCACAGGGCGGGGTCAAGACCCYGGGTCTTGAGCTGAATGACGAGTTTAGAGGGTACTATGGTGTTAAATGCTGAGCTGTAATCGATAAACAGCATTCTTTCATAGGTATTCCTCTTGTCCAGATGGGTTAGGGCAGTGTACAGTGTGATTGCAATTGCGTCGTCTATGGACCTATTGGGGCGGTAAGCAAATTGGAGTGGGTCTAGGGTGTCAGGTAGGGTGGAGGTGATATGATCCTTGACTAGTCTCTCAAAGAACTTCATGATGACGGAAGTGAGTGCTACGGGGCGATAGTCGTTTAGCTCAGTTACCTTAGCTTTCTTGGGAACAGGAACAATGGTGGCCCTCTTGAAGCATGTGGGAACAGCAGACTGGGATAGGGATTGATTGAATATGTCCGTAAACACACCAGCCAGTAAGCCTACTTATATGTCGGACTGCAGTATACTACGGTATACATACATAAAGAGCGTAGAGTAGATGGTAGGTAACTTACAGGTTCTCATTTGTGAATGTACGAATGATAGATGCAACCGTGTAGCGGCTCAGGTTGTGCTGAACTCTCTACCCAGCCTCCCTCATTCTCAATCCATGGTTGAGCACATGGTCAACCAATGTGGCCCTGATCTCATCTGAGACAACTGTCCTTCCTTGTCCTCATCCTCCTCCCACTCCTCTTACTCTCACTCCTTCACCTCTAGCTCTTGCTTCACAATTGACTTCCATTTTCCTTCAAAACAGGAGAGCTCACCTGTGGCCTTTTCTAGTGCTAAAGCTCTGATCTCTAAGTGAACAATTCAGCAACTAGTGTTTACACCTGTGAGTAGTGGATGTTGCCAATAGGTGTATTGAGCTTGGCATTGTGGTTGGCGGTGCTTTCCGAWGGGACTAAAGAGATTTTAATTTTGAATGTTGTGCCTAATGTAGAGAACTGTGTGTAGTGTTTTGCAAAAAGTGTGATATAGAATTGTAAAGCAGGAATTGTGCTTGCAATTTTGCAGACTTTGTTTAGGGATTTGGTACATGAGTTTCGGTTTTGGTGATTGCGTTTCAAGTTCCAATTTTAGTGTAAACAATTGGGAAAAACTGTAAAAAAAAATCCTTGAGTGTCAGCTAAAAACGTACAGAAATCTCTGGAACATGCTAACGTCTCTCTTGACGAGGCTACGCTACGTAAAACACTTAACAAGAATGGTGTTCGTGGGAGGACACCATGGAAGAAGCCACTGCTGTCCAAAAAAGACATTGCTGCACGTCTCAAGTCTGCAAAAGTGCACCTGGATGTTCTACAYCGCTACTYGCAAAATAGTCTGTGGACAGATGAAACTACAGTTGAGTTGTTTGGAAGGAACACAGAACAATGTGTGGAGAAAAAAGGCACAGCACACCAACATCAAAACCTCATCCCAACTGTAATGTATGGTGGAGGGAGCATCATGGTTTGGGGCTACTTTGCTGCTTCAGGGCCTGGACAGCTGGCTATCATCGATGGAAAAATTAATTCCCAAGTTGATCATTTTGCAGGAAAATGTMAGGCTATCTGTCCTCCAATCGAAGCTCAACAGAACAGGTCAATGACCCAAAATACAGAAGTAAATCAACAACAGAATGGCTTCAACAGAAGAAAATACGCCTTCTGGAGTGGGCCAGTCAGAGTCCTGACCTCAACCCGATTGAGATGCTGTGGCATGACCTCAAGAGAGCAGTTCACACCAGACATCCCAAGAATATTATTGAACTGAAACAGTTTCGTAAAGAGGAATGGTCCAAAATTCCTCCTGACCGTTGTGCAAGTCTGACCCACAACTATAGAAAATGTTTGGTTATGGTTATTGCTGCCAAAGGAGAGTCAACCAGTTATTAAATCCAAGGGTTCACATACTTTTCCCACCATGCACTGTGAGTGTGTGCAATAAAGACATGAAAACGTATAATTGTTTGTGTGTTATTAGTTTAAGCAGACTGTGTCTATTGTTGTGACCTAGATGAAGATCAGATAAAGTTTTATGAGCAATTTATGCAGAAATCCAGGTATTTCCAAAGGGTTCACATACTTTTTCTTGCCACTGTATATTTACCCAATAAACAGAAATGCAAGCGGGAAAAAATAAAATGTATTTCTTTCTCAAGACATTGTATTTTCACCCAGATTTCGGGATGAACAGTAACAGACAAAACAAATACAGTAGAGGATAAACAAACAGGCTTGTTACTATAAATAAAAAAATAATTAGGGTGCGTCCTGTCTCCTATTTGGGTCTGGCCACAGCAGCTCATCAACATCACAAGCGATGTTCTCTCTGGCTAAGCAGCGGGGGAAATAGCGTCGAAAGTGGCATATCCAGCCCTGGCATGCCTCCTCTTTGCCCGATCACACCTCTTCCTCTAACTCTCTCTCTCCAAAATGGGCCTRCATTGTTGTCCAAACCAAGAAAGTCAACCTGAAGCCTATTTATAGTGCTCAAGCTTTGATTTCTAAGTGAAGAAATTAGCTATAAGTGCTTTCACACGTGTGCACTGGGTGTAGGTAATCGGTAAATGAGTGTGGCATTTTGAATGGCAGTGTTTTCCAAAAGAAACACAAGACCTGTTACTTTTGAATGATGTGTCTAATGTAAAGAACTGTGTTTAGTGTTTTGCAAAAACGGTGTTTTACAATTGCAAACTGAGTGTAAAACAGATAATGTACTTGCAGTTTTGCAGACTTGGTCTGAACATGAGGTACATAAGTTAATGGTTTCACTGAGTGTGCCCAAAGTACCAATTTTAATGTGTAAGCAATTGTAAAAAACTGTAATATAATCTTTGGGTCATACCATTCATCAGGGGGGAAAGGGGAGATGCAGAGGTCTGAGAACTAGCAATAGAACTTTGTTCTTGAAAAACATTTTGAGACAGAATTAGAAGATCCACTTGATTTGTTCTTACTGAATACATGCCAGGTACTAAGGCAATTAGAAATCTCTACAGTGGTACACATGGTTTGGCGGTAACAGTGTCAGACATGAGCTCGTGGAACTGATCATTGTTACAAGTTTTGGTTTTCCCATTTCTGTTTTGAGGTTGGACTTTAGCACGTTAGCACGTTAGGCGCACCGATTGGTGTCACTTCGTTAGTCAGTATGTGTTACACCTGTGCTGGCTTGTCCATCTCATTAGTCAGAAGATGTTTCACCTGTGCTGGCCCAGGTGATATTTAAGAGTGGCTGGACCGGTGCTACAGTTGTCTTGAGAGAGGTGGAGGATCACCACTTTAAGTTGATTTCTAGAAAAGCATTCCTTTATCTGATCTTCCCTGTTTTTGTTTTGCTTCCTGGTGTGGGCTTTTCTTTTGTTTGGCTCTTAGTGGGCAAATTTTGTGGGCAGTCACGGTGGCCGTCTTTTAGGTTCCAGTTGTTGTTGCTAGTCAACTTTCAGTGAACACSRCCTGGAGTGTCTTTCAGAACCCCTCCTAAAATACCCACCTGTTTTGGTTGTTGTCAGCGACTCTTTGTTAATTCCCCCTTCTGTTTGAGCGACATTATTTGGTTTTCTTGCTGGGGAACGTAACATGCCTTGATGTTGCAGTCAGTTGTAACACAAACCAGGTGCACAGATAATGATAGACTCCTGTGTTTGCCAACATTGCCGCACGAGGGCGATGCGCGCAAGTTGGTGGCAGAACACGGGGGAGTTCTTATAGAACACCAGCAAAAAATACTATTTACATGTTGCTTATGTATCACGTTTCAGGTAAGACGTCAAAATAACAGTTTATTATTTGAACAGGGGCAGGCAAAAATCAGGTCAGGAGCAGGCAGAGGTCGGTAATCCAGATAGGTGGGGAAAKGGTACAGGATGGCAGTCAGGGTCAGGGCAGGCAAAGGTCAGTTATACAGAAAGGTGAGGCAAAGGTCCTGGATGGCAGGCTCAGGGCAGGGAGAATGGTCAACACCGGGAAAACAGGAACAATCGATAGACAGGAGCAGAGGGAAAAATGCTGGTAGGCTTGACGAAACAAAACGAACTGGCAACAGATAAACAGAGAACACAGGTATAAATACACAGGGGATAATGGMGAATATGGGTGACACCTGGAGGGGGGTGGAGACAATCACAAAGACAGGTGAAACAGATCAGGGTGTGACATGAGTGAATTTCACACTACTTTTGGATTATAATCGGATTTAAAGGTTTGTATGAATGTCCTACTTAATGTTTTCATCATCATTGCAAATCAACTGCATTATATGTAAAAAAAAAATATTAAAAAAAACACTTCAACCAGTAAAATGTCTCTTTGGCTAGCTTTTCCTACAGCCTATATCAATGAGTGTTAGCATTCTAGCTAACAACTGCTGCATCCAAAATAGTTATTTTGCAAAGATCACAACCAAATCATAGCGACTGTTCAAACAAGAATCAAAACATCATTGTAAGCGTATGAGAACACCAAAAAGTTATGATGTTTAGAAGTAATAAAAACGTAAGTCTAGGCTATGTTGAATGGGCGCAGATGGTGATGGCTTGCTGACTGCCGCCAAGAGTGTCCTGTACTGGAAAGGGCTCTATAGCCATTACACATTTTGTGTCTAAGAATATTACTCCTATAGCCATAATACCAAATGTTTCATCCAGGGCTGGCTCTAGGCTTTTGGGTGCTCTAAGCGAGATTTGGTTGGGGAGCCACCCCACCCCACCCTCTTGACAATTCTACGCATTTTGCCATGGGGTGGAAAGAAAACGTAGCGATTTTATAACAAATGTCATGCAATTCTAAAAATTCYAAATCCATGCGGCAGAGATGCATTTTTTTCCTTTTCAATTCTACACATTTTGTAATGACGTATGCCATGTCAATGTGATATCTGAGTGAGAATGAGTACTGCCTGGTCAGTATTCGGCCATGATTACTACAAGTTTAGATAGCTGGCTAGACTAACTACCAATCTAGAAATTGTTAGCTGACATTGCTAATTTAGTGACTGACATAACTAGAGAAAAACTGCTGATGTACAACCAAATTTTGAAATTGCACCTGTACTACCTATGTAGTTAGAGGCAACTTTGTCAACTTTGGTCAACTCTGACCAAAGTGGTTCTCCTTTTATTCAGGTAAATTCATATGGTAAATAATCCTTCAGAACTAACCTGCATCCGGGCAGGCTAACTCAGGACAATCTCCATTTATCCTGAATAAAGTGTCTGAGCTGTGAATTGAGGACCAATTAAATCAGATATCCTCCCTCTCGCAAAGATTGCGTTATCATCCCCTTCATTTGAGGAAGAAGACTGAATAATAATTGTATTAATCAAATGTTTTTGGGTGTAAAAAAGTTATGTTAAAATACCTATCACATGACACATTTAGACAGAATCCATTTGAAACTTCACTCACAGTAAAACTTGTGTGTATGACTTAATACAATTATTTTATAGTAGTGGGATAGAAGTTGCTCATGCATTGATAAGCGCACCACAGACGGCGTTAKCGATAAGTAATAAAATAAAGATGGCACTTCAACAAGCCTATTTCACACCAAAACCTGCTGAATTTTCGAAATAACWTTTTTTTCACTTTGACTTCGGCACAAATGAAAATGTGGCACTGACTCGCCCATGGATTGATGGTTCAGCATTGCCTCAATGAAGATTTCAACGTTCCTCTAGCCACGTGTGACATGTATGCGCAGTTACAAGCCTGCTAAAGTTAGCGGCAGGCGGGGGAGAAATATCCACCGTATACCCCTCTCGATAGTAAGTTGAGACCCCGACTAAGTTCTTTAAAAAAAACATCCGGGGCCCTAAGCGACCGCTTATGTCGCTAAAGCCTGGAACCGGCTCTGGTTTCATCAAATCCTTTCAAGTATTCTTTTTTCAATTGAAGTCCATATGTTCCTTGTAGATTACAGTAATGGAGAAACACACTTGATGGAAAAATGCAGCGAAAAAAGTGCCTCATAATGTGTAACTGATTTTAGTTTATTGCAGATTACCAAACCACAGTAAATGAACACATGTTAAGACCCATCTCTGTTACCCATCAAGCTGCTGTATAGCCGCTATGTTAAATGTAGGTGGTAAGCTCATATATCTAATTATACAATAGCCAAAGATTTTTTTGTTAATGAAATGGAAGGAGTGTAATTGAAAACTTCAACATAATTATTGCTTGGCTGGCGCTGACTTTGGAAAATTGCACATGTAGGAAGGTTTCCCAGCAGGCTACCAATGACTTATGATTCACAGCATTTAAAAAATGTTAAACTACACACACACCAGAGTGGAGACAAACAGAACAGCACATGAGAGAGTAAAGCCTCCTTTTGTTTATGACAGACCCCATCGGCAAAATATATTCCAGTAGGCCACAAAGCCAAGTTTATAGGTGGTATTCTTAAAATAAACCAAATAAAAATGTAATCTTAATGTGCTTTTACAACACAATTGCTATGACTTAATACAATGTTACTTCAGTTATTACTGTGTAGTTACACAGGTTTTAATGTCAATTTAAGCAAAAGCCTATTAAGTTTTATTTAGCCTCAAGAGAAATATCAAACACAAGTGGAAAAAGGGTTAAGAAATAGTGAGGACATGAAATACAACCTGGGCCATTGAGTCCCTTTTATAAAGTAAGTAGAGCGGCATAGACATATTAAGCCAGGTCAAGTACATGGCAGCATGGCTAACAATGTTTGTCACAACTCAGCTGTTTCCAGCCCGAGCCTAAATGAGAGAAGTCAGAGAAATATGGGATCACCGGGAGTTATTTATGACACTGAAACCTAAGAGCTTTCTTTATGAAATCATCTCGGATTGACGGGGTATTATTTTCCCCATCGCGGTGCATCCGATATCACTTCAAATGGGTTAACATCAAAGTCAATTGCGTAATGTATGAGTAGTGTTGCACACGTTCAATCAAAATAGAGATCCCTATCTTGCATCACACTGATCGACATGAGCGGATTGTTGTGTAACAGATACAGAGGCTGTCACGGTCATTATGGATTTTTCCTGTTTAAGCAGCAAGATCTGTAAAAWAGTATAAAAAATGACGTCACTGCCAGAGGAAATGTGATGGACTATGAACGTTGGCTCAATTTTAAATGGGAAAATTGCGCTTGAGAAGGAGAACCCTTTCACATTACGCTTGAATACACAGTGCATGGGCATAGAACACAATATCAATACTGTCAAAATATCATATTTGTTAGAGCTTTTGTTTCTAAGGAGGGACGAGAGAGACTCCATGAGAGGGAACGCTGTTAATTACAAGAATTTTTGTCAAGAAAAAAATCGTATGAAAAAATAAGACTCGTACTTTATATTTTTTTATAAAGCAATAAGCACACTTCTCCCCTCCATCCCTTTCCCATTCTAATGCTAGTCTTGGTATTGCAGCACGTATACACCCTATAATCAGTGTGGAAAGACTACACCAAGCACAGAGACATACAGGGGGATGCAATCAATGGCACTCCATAGTTAATGAACTTTCTGACCTTTAGGAAAATGTACACTGCTTAACCAGATTCGGTGTATTTAATAATTCAGTTGGAGGGAGAGAAGCAACACTGGGCTCAATAAAGTGAAAAATATTAGTCTTGCTAAAGACGTGTATGGTTGACATTTTATTGCTTTAACCAAACCATTTATATATTTTTGTATCATTACGGACCCATCCGCTTTAGTGCATTTTAATAAAAAAGACAAAGTGCAACTCAGGCACTTGCTTAGCATTAGACTAATGGTAAAATCTATGTAGAAAATTAAAACCCCAATGAGGGTCCAGCACGTAAGAGAGCATTTCGGATTGTTAGTATGCGGGGGTCGTGACAAGCTCCCAGAATCTCCACGTGTGAGAATTGCTACTATTACTACACTCAAACAACAGTCAGAAACATACGGCATTTGCCATTGAGATCTTCGGAATGGGAGATCATAAAGTGCCTTATTGATGAGATTCAGTTTTGAGTTGCATCTCTAGAGGAAATGATAAGGTGTTGTGCAATGGCCTGCTGTGATCATGGATGGCCCTGTGCCGGCTCACACACAGGCTGCCAAGCTGCTATCGTGGCTAACTGTTGCTGCTCATACATTCGGAATGACTTTATTTAGACGGTTGTGGTGAGATCAGTACTCAATTTGCAGGACTCCACCACTAGCCATGCTCTGGCCAAAGTATTCTGTCATTTCATAAAGCTCCACCTATTGCATGTGGGCAGCAGGTAAACCTACTCTTCAGTTTGTGGTTTCCACGGTGGCGCCAATGTCATGTTACTCGAAGATTATGATGGAGAAAATGAAAAACGMAAAAGATCTTTATCAGCAAGTTAGTCTGTTGTATTACTAAAGCAACTGGGCAAACAGCAAAACACTTTAGACCWATGTCAGATACAGTGTATTTGACTGTACCCTAACAAATTCAATATTTTGTTTCTCTTTCCCATACAGTACACCCCATTTCTTCAAATTGACAAAAAAATATTTCAGAATTGAAATAGCACATTACGCCATTGGTTTGTTGTTATTACTCAGTGCTTACGTATTTCTTGGCTTGCACATAGAATCTAAATCTGGAGGCAATTTTAAGCGTGATCAGTTGGGATATATTATTGCCTGACAGGGGGCTTCTGCATTGATTCCCTCATCATGTCAATCATTGGCAGTGACTCTGAAATTTCCAGACATCAGGAAGTAATGTGCAATCATTCGACCAGTGCATTTAGAGCAGTGTGGATTTAAACATAACAGATAAACTATAGGAAAATACAATGGAAAATACAATGCCATGTCAGGTTGGGGCAACACATTGGTGGTAGATGTGGTGTTATCCCAATACACTGTAATATGCTTTAAGACCCAGTGAAAAACACTATAAATGCAATTCCTTCTTCATTCAGTCATCTGAAGAAATCCGTCTTATATCATGTCTTTACAACCTCAGCACAGGTCAATAAGACCCTTCCTCTTGAAAAGAAAGAGAGAAAAAAGAAGGGAAAAAAGAAGGGAAAAAAGGAAAACATGAAGTGGTGTTTGTATTGGCCTCCCTACACACTCCCCGTGCCATGTGCCAAATGTTGGCTACTTCCTGAGTCATGGGAGAGATTATTTGCACAAATGAAAATATGTTTAAATAATGGAAATTGGGATCAACGAGTCATTCTGCTTGAATGATTTCTGTTTTTAATCCCTAAAAACTAAGCACACGGAAAGTAGTGGAAAGCATTAAATTGGTTGGCTGTGAAAAATCCAATTTGTTCATTAGAGGCGAAATCAATATGGCGTTTCATGTGGAGATACTACTGTGATAGTCAAATTGTGGTGAGGCTATTATGCCAATATCATAGTCTAAAGCATTCATTATCAAACCAGTGCATAGGAATAACAAAGACAGTGTTAAAAGGGAGTTGGATACAAAATATGGAATACATAGCTAGAATTTGATGATATTACAAAGAACCAGTAGATTTCCCACACATACCGTATGAACTCAAATAGATCAACAACAAAAAAATTGCTTATAGCCATCAAGACATGCAATTACTGGGAACTCTATAGTCCAATACAAACATAACACGGCTAAACTGGCCGATAAAAACTGAGATGAATCGATATGTATCATTCTCTAACTCGATTGTAAAACTAAATTTTCTCATAATGGCCCCTGCTAATGAGGAAGCTCCAGCAGGTCATGTGACTAGAGTGGGCCCTAATCATTGGAGTGTTACAGTAAGTCATGACAGTTTATTGGCGTAAAATTCCATAATGGCACCAATCAATAGTCACCGAGGAGGCTTTCACGCCAGCTCACGGATTTGACATATTTGAATAACTACCACAGAGGGAGAATAAAGGACGGTATTGAGGTTCATCGTCTGTGAGAAAAGAGACGATAGCATCTGATGTGATATTGATGCTCTACCTGCCTGTAGATAGGGCAAAAACAGCTTGAAGRGGACAAATTATGGACTGACATGGGTCATGTATAGGTGAAAGACCTGGACTGAAATCACKAAAAAAAACAAGAACTGTGACTCCTTTTTAGTGTCAAATCTAGGTGACCTCTTGAGCCACCTGCACTTATACACCAAGGAGTTGTCAGTTTCATCATGAGACAAAAAACAATGAAGGAATGGAGATTTAATTTCTTCATGTACAGTACGTCTTTTGCATAGTGCCGTTTTTCTAAAGTTTGGGATGCCCATATCACCTTGATGCCCAATGGAGATGGACCATAGACCGAAAGGTTGGGAGAATAACTGATACAATCAAGGTCCCTAACCCCCTCCCTGAGAACCACGGGATCTGTGCGTAGGGAATAATGTAGGGCTGGAGGGAGCTGGTGTGGGAGATAAAAGGCCACATCAGAATGATGATCTCTATTGATCGGCAACCTTGGGCCCGCAGAGGAGGTCCAGCATTCGTCACGTCGAAGCTGAACCCAATAGCTGATCCACGCCGCCTCTGATGGATGGAGCCTGCTCTCCAAGTTTGTTTAATTGATGACATGTTTCTTTTGAGGTGAATCACCACTATGTTCTACTCATTCATTGATTTTCCAGAACACTTTTTTTTTCTCTTTTCTCTCTTTTTTTTTCATGACCCAACTACACAAGATAAACTCCCCACTTTGACAAGCGCCCACACCAAGTGGTGTATCCTTCAAGAGGCTCACGACCAGCCGGTTAGATCCTTGAGCACCACTGATGAATGTACCTCTTTGTTAGTGTGGAGGCCTGCTCGGTGTTTCGACTTAAAAGTATTATAAGAACTGATTAAAAAGGGGAAAAAATGTTTCCCTCTTCTCATATCGCTATCCCCCAAAGATGGATAACTGAGTCACTGATGGTGGGGCACAAGGCTGAGTTGGGATTAATCTGAAGAGTAAACTCACACGCATGCACGTCACATGTTGCCCTCCCTTATATTTTCCCTTTGGTTTGCAGTGATCTTTAAGATATTGCGTGCCTTATTTTATACTTTTACATGATTTTCTATGTGTTGCTGTGTTTCTCCCTCTTGTATTCCCTAATTGATTTATTGTAGACTCATCTCCCTTGGCTGGTCTCCTTGGCCATCTTAACTACCCCTGCAGCAGCATGGATTATCTCTGCAACTAAACGTATGGTTGGTGTTAGCCAGACAGTGTTGGGGAGTAGTGAACTACATGTAGCTCAACTAATCATTTAACTATATTTTGCAGTAGCTTGGAGGTAGTTGAACTAAATGAACATCTTGACAGTGTTTTCAGTAGTTAATACATTTAGTTGGGTAGCTTTTTTGGCGTCAGACCTGCCCAATTGTCACTTGAAACTTTGTTTTTTGGGTTTAATAGTTTTAATTACACATTCTGTTAACATCAGATTCCGGAGTGATCTGTTAATGCAATTTGAAAGTCTGACATTTCAGATTTTAGATATGATAATATATCACAAAGTAGTTTGGATGGAGTAACTTTAGTTCGTTTTCTTAAGGGTAGCTTTAGTGTAGCTTTACTTCTTCCAGTGTGAAGTAATTGGTAGCTTGGTAAACGATATTTTCACAGTAGCTTCCACAACACCGTAACCAGAATTGCTTACAGCTGCACTGTGGTCGGACAGGCTTCCTGTTTAGATTAAGACACAGCGGAGCCGGCACAAGATATGGCTCAGAAAACGTACCTCTATCCAGGAATGAGAAACACGTTTCACCCCAAATTGTCCCATTATCCCAACTGCTACACCGAGAAGATTGAACGACTGCTCGTTTCTTTAAGTAAACTGTGGTTTTCGTCCTCATGCTAGCTAGCAGTACGCACTGCAGCCATTATGGAACGACACGTTACGTTGAACATCAAACGAGCTGAATGGCTGATACTGCCATTCCAAAAGGGCTGCTGTGGCTTCTGCTATCTAGCACAAGGACAAAAAAAGTATGTTTTCCGAGCCATATCTCACACCGGCTTCGCTGTGTCTTAATATAAACAGGAAGTCTATCCGACCCCAGTGCGGCTGTAAGCCAGTGTAAGGTCGGAATCTAGTATTGCTAGGTTGGTGTGAATGTGTGTGTGAATGTGTGTAAATGGTGTGAATGTGTTTTTCCGCAACCCGGGCGGGAAAAAACCTGGACCATTGTTACTCTAACTTCCGAGACGCATACAAAGRCCTGCCTGGCCCTCCTTTCGGAAAATCTGACCACGATTCCATTTTGTTGCTCCCAGCCTATAGACAGAAACTAAAACAGGAAGCTCCCGCGCTCAGGTCTGTTCACGCTGGTCCGACCAATCTGATTCCACGCGTCAAGATTGCTTCGATCACGTGGACTGGGATATGTTCCGCATAGCGTCGGACAATAACATTGATGAATACGCTGATTCGGTGAGCGAGTTTATTAGCAAGTGCAMCGGTGATGTTGTACCCATAGCAACTATTGAAACCTTCCCCAACCAGAAACCGTGGATTGATGGCAGCATTCGTGCAAAACTGAAAGCYCGAACCATTGCTTTTAATCAGGGCAAGGCGACCGGAAACATGGCCGAATACAAACAAGCTAAGCGTCAGTACAGAGACAAAGTAGAGTCGCAATTCAACGGCTCAGACACGAGAGGTATGTGGCAGGGTCTAGAGTCAATCACGGACTACAAAAAGAAAACCAGTCCCGTCGCGGACCACGATTTCCTTCTCCCAGACAAAGTAAACAACTTCTTTGCTCGCTTTGAGGACAATACAGTGCRAACGACACGGACCGCTACCAAAACCTGCTGGCTCTCTTTCACCGCAGCCAACGTGAGTAAAGCATTTAAACGTGTTAACCCTCGCAAGGCTGCCAGCCCATCCCTAGCCACGTCCTCAGAGCATGCACAGACCAGCTGGCTGGTGTGTTTACGGACATATTCAATCAGTACTTATCCCAGGCTGCTGTTCCCACATGCTTCAAGAGGTCCACCATTGTTCCAGTTCCCAAGAAAGCTAAGGTAACTGAGCTAAATGACTATCGCCCCGTAGCACTCACCGCCGTCATCATGAAGTGCTTTGAGAGACTAGTCAAGGATCATATCACCTCCACCCTACCTGACACACTAGACCCACTCCAATTTGCTTACCGCGCAAATAGGTCCACAGACGACGCAATCACACTGCACACTGCCCTAACCCATCTGGACAAGAGGAATACTTATGTAAGAATGCTGTTCATCAACTACAGCTCAGCATTTAACACCATAGTAACCTCCAAACTCGTCATTCAGCTCGAGACCTTGGGTCTCGACCCCGCCCTGTGCAACTGGGTCCTGGACTTCCTGACGGGCCTCRCCCAGGTGGTGATGGTAGGAAACATCATCTCCACCCCGCTGATCCTCAACACTGGGGCCCCACAAGGGTGCGTTCTCAGCCCTCTCCTGTACTCCCTGTTCACCCATGACTTCGTGGCCATGCACGCATCCAACTCAATCATCAAGTTTGCAGACGATACTACAGTGGTAGGCTTGATTACCAACAACGACGAGACGGCCTACAGGGAGATGAGGGCCCTCGGAGTGTGGTGTCAGGAACATAACCTCACACTCAAAGTCAACAAAACAAAGGAGATGATCGTGGACTTTAGGAAACAGTAGAGGGKGCACCCCCCTATCCACATCGACGGGACAGTAGTGGAAAAGGTGGAAAGTTTTAAGTTCCTCGGCGTACACATCACGGACAAACTGAAATGGTCCACCCACACAGACAGCGTGGTGAAGAAGGCGCAACAGCGCCTTTTCAACCTCAGGAGGCTGAAAAAATTTGGCTTGTCACTAAAAACACTCACAAACACCCACAACCGTAAAGCTCTCCAGAGGGTAGTGAGGTCTGCACAACGCATCACCGGGGGCAAACTACCTGCTCTCCAGGACACCTACACCACCCGATGTCACAGGAAGGCCAAAAAGATCATCAAGGACAACAACCACCCGAGCCACTGCCTGTTCACCCCGCTATCATCCAGAAGGCGAGGTTCAGTTACAGGTGCATCAAAGCTGGACCGAGAGACTGAAAAACAGCTTCTATCTCACGGCCATCAGACTGTTATACAGCCATCACTAACATTGAGTGGCTGCTGCCAACATACTGACTCAATCTCTAGCCACTTTAATAATTAAAAATTGGATGTAATAAATGTATCACTTGTCACTTTAAACTATGCCTATCATGTTTACATACCCTACACTACTCATCTCATATGTATTACTGTACTCTATACCATCTACTGCATCCGGCCTATGCCGTTCGGCCATCGCTCATCCATATATATTTTTATGTACATATTCTTATTCATTATTTTACACTTGTGTGTATAAGGTAGTTGTTGTTTGAAATTGTTAGATTACTTGTTAGATATTACTGCATGGTCGGAACTAGAAGCACAAGCATTTCGCTACACTCACATTAACATCTGCTGACAATAAAAGTTGATTTGATTTGACAATTAAAAACCCTTGAAAACCGGTAGAACCTTTACTATGTGGTGGCCTGGGATCTCAGAACCAGTTTTCTCAAAACCACACACACACCACACACACACACACACACACACACAACACCCACACACACACACCACACACACACACCACACATACAACATACACATACATACAACATACCCATACATACATACATACATATACACACACACACACAGTCCCTGTGGAGTATCAGTTTCAGATGGGGAATAACTCAGCGCAGTGATCGGCAAAAACATGAACTGTTTTATTTACGTAAAAACTCCCAAAGTAATTTGTTCCATTTTAATTCCAAATATATTTTCCTTTTGAAATGAGGTAATTTACAAACGTATATGTGAAAAGTGTTTTTCACCAATTATTTGCRGAGACATTTTCAATTTCTCAAGCCTTTGAGGCCTCTTGTCCTCCAGCTAGAGTTGAATACTGTTGATTTGTCCACCACAAACTCATCTTATGAAGGTAAAGTAAATGAGAAGACTTGGTGAAAAAACACCATCACATTATGCTACAGTAAATGTGGACACGGTGGACAGAATCTAACCCTTGTGTGATGAAGTAATCCTTACCTGAACACATCACTGACCACTGTGTAAGTAGACTATGCTATGTGCTCAAATTCCTAAACATTCAAGTGGGAGCAGGTATCAAACAAAACAGTGAGTTGTGTTGTGAAACTCCAGGGCAGTTGTCCATCAACTGTTTGGACGGAGAACCCAATATGAGCAGCTAATGTATTGGACCTGTTCAAGAGGCTAAAGTGTAACCATGCCTAAGAGGTTCTTAACAATCCACACAGGAAAGAATTTGAAWTGGTAAACCACACAATCCTATACCAGGGGATCTGGAGTGCGTAACTTTGTCATCTCGAGGGCGGCTGTGAAAACTAACACTTACTGAAGCAGCCAAGCGACCAGTCAAGCGGCAGCCTTTAGCCTTCTGAGGGAAATTCCAGCCTCAGGGGGAGATTCAGAGTTTCCAGAATATTATTCAATGGCATCGTCAGAGAAGGGTAACATTCCCTGGGCAACAATGCCAACCAGAGAGAGAGGGTGGTCTCTGTTTCTGTTGGAACAGGTGATGCAGGCTGATTCAGGCAAATCTGACCATTATTCTATCCTCCTGATTTCCTGTTTACAAGCTAAAACTAAAACAGGAAGTACCAGTGACTCACTCAATACGGAAGTGGTCAGATGATGCGGATGCTACGTTACAGGACTATTTTGCTGGCACAGACTGGAATATGTTCTGGGATTCATCCAATGGCATTGAGAAGTATACCACCTCAGTCACCGGCTTCATCAATAAGTGCATCGACAACATTCTCCCCACAGTGACCGTATGTACATATCCCAACCAGAAGCCATGGATTAAAGGCAACATCTGCACCAAGCTAAAAGCTAGAGCTGCCGCTTTCAAGGAGRGGGACTCTAATTCTGATGCTTATAAGAAATCCCGCTATGCCCTCAAGGCGAACTATTAAACAGGACGAACTACGTCAATACAGGACTAAGATTGAATCCTACTACACCAGCTCCGATGCTCGTTGGATGTGGCAGGGCTTGCAAACTATTAAGGACTACAAAGGGAAACCCAGCCGCAAGCTGCACATTGAAACGAGCCTACCAGARGGGCTAAATGCCTTTTATGCTCGCTACGAGGCAAGCAACACTGAAGCATGCATGAGACCACTAGCTGTTCCGGACGACTGTGTGATCACGCTCTCCGTAGTCGATGTGAGAAAGACCTTTAAATAGGTCAACATTCACAAGGCCGCGGGGCCAGATGGATTACCAGGACGTGCACGCAGAGCATGAGTAGACCAACTGGCAAGTGTCTTCACTGACATTTTC
Source organism: Salvelinus sp. IW2-2015 (assembly GCF_002910315.2). Taxonomy (NCBI): domain Eukaryota; kingdom Metazoa; phylum Chordata; class Actinopteri; order Salmoniformes; family Salmonidae; genus Salvelinus; species Salvelinus sp. IW2-2015. The sequence continues at coordinate 18,030,231 of NC_036874.1, read as the reverse complement.
AACCTCTCCCTGACCGAGTCTGTGATACCTACATGTTTCCAGCAGACCACAATAGTCCCTGTACCCAAGAAAGCGAAGATAACCTGCCTAAATGACTGCCGCCCCATAGAACTCACTTCGGTAGTCATGAAGTGCTTTAAAAGGCTGGTCATGGCTCACAACACCATCATCCTGGAAACCCTAGACCCACTCCAATTCGCATTCCGCCCCAACAGATCCACAGATGACGCAATCTCAATCACACTCCACACTGCCCTTTCCCACCTGGACAAAAAGAACACCTATGTGAGAATGCTGTTCATTGACTAGAGCTCAGCATTCAACACCATAGTGCCCACAAAGCTCATCACTAAGCTAAGGACCCTGGGACAAAACACCTCCCTCTGCAACTGGATCCTGGACTTCCTGACGAGCCGCCCCCAGGTGGTAAGGGTAGGCAACAACACATCTGCAATGCAGATCCTCAACACGGTGGCCCCTCAGGGGTGCGTGGTTAGTCCCTTCCTGTACTCCTGGTTCACCCACAATTGCATGGCCAATTACGACTCCAACACCATCYTTAAGTTTCCTGACGACACAACAGTGGTAGGCCTATTCACCGACAACGATTACACAGCCTATAGGGAGGAGGTAGGAGACCTGGCAGTGGGGTGCCAAGAAATCAACTTCACCCTCAAAGTGAGCAAGACAAAGGAGCTGATTGTGGACTACAGGAAAAGAAGGGCCGAACACGCCGCCCATTCACATCAAATGGGCTGTAGTGGAGCGGGTCGAGAGTTTCAAATTCCTTGGTGTCCACATCACCAACAAACCATCATGGTTCCAAACACATCAAGACAGTTGTGAAGAGGGCACGACAACACCTTTTCCCCTCAGGAGACTGAAAAGATTTGGCGTGGGTCCTCAGATCCTTAAAAAGTACTACAGCTGCACCATCGAAAGCATCCTAACCGGTTGCATCACCCCCTGGTATGGCAACTGCTCGGCATCCAACAGTGAGGCGCTACAGAGGGTAGTGTGTACGGCCCGGTACATCACGGTGGCCAAGCTTCCTGCCATCCAGGACCTATGTACTAGGCGGAGTCAGAGGAAGGCCCAAAAAATTGTCAAAGACTCCAGTCACCCAAGTCATAGAATGTTCTTTATGCTACCGCACGGCAAGCAGTACCGGAGCGACAAGTCTAGGTCCAAAAGGCTCCTTAACAGCTTCTACCCCCAAGCCATAAGATTGCTGAACAATTAATGAAATGGCCACCATACTATTAAAAGAAATGTACCCTGATGCTACTCGCTGTTTATTATCTATGCATAGTCACTTTACCCCTACCTACATGTACAAATTACCTAGACTAACCTGTACCCCCGCACATTGACTCGGTACTGGTACCCGCTGTATATAGCCTCGTTATTGTTATTTATTGTGTTACTTTTTATTTTTTATTCAATTTTTTACCTTAGTTTATTGAGAAAATGTTTCTTAACTCTATTTTCTTAAAATGGTATTGTTGGTTAACCTCTCTTGGGTAGGGGGCAGTATTTTCACCTCCGGGTGAAAAGCATGCCCAAAGTAAACTGCCTGTTACTCAGGCCCAGAAGGATATGCATATAATTGGTAGATTTGGATAGAAAACACTTAAAATTATGTCTGTGAGTATAACAGAACTGTTATGGCAGGCGAAACCCCGAGGACAAACCATCCGGGGAAAAAATAAATTGAGGTCATAGGATTTTCCAAATGMTTTCTATGGGATACCCTTTTTATTAGGAACCTGGTTGCAGTTCCTATGGCTTCCACTAGATGTCAATAGTCTTTAGAAATTGTTCYATGTCTTTCTTTTGTGAAATAAAGAAGTAGGGCTGTTCATTGTAAGTGTCACTCCAGGTGGACTCTACTGTTTTGATGTGCGTGAATTGAAGCCGCTTCACGTTGTTTTAATCCGGTATTATTCTGTCTTAAATTTTATAGWTTATTTACGTTTTATGGTACCTGAGGATGGATTAGGAARGTTGTTTGAAATGTTTGGACCAAGTTTACAGGTAACTTATTAGATACTTTGTATACATGTTGGGCGAGTTGAAACCGGGGTATTTCTGAATCAAACGTGCCAAATAAATGGACATTTTTGGGACATGAAGAAGGACATTATCGAACAAAAGGACCATTTGTGATGTTTCTGGGACATTTTGGAGTGCCAACAGAAGAAGATCTTCAAAGGTAAGGCATGAATTATATCGCTATTTCTGACTTTTGTGGCGCACCTGCCTGGTTGAAATATGATTTTCATGTGTTTGTATGCGGGGTGCTGTTCTCAGATAATCGCATGGTCTGCTTTTGCCGTAAAGCCTTTTTGAAATCTGAAWCAGCGGCTGGATTAACAAGAAGTTAAGCTTTATTTTGATGTATAACACATATATTTTCAAGAATGTMAAATATTTGAATTTGGTATTTTTGAATTTCGCGCTATGCAATTTCAACGGATGTTGGCCAGGAGGGACGCTACCCTCCCACCTGCCCATAAGAAGTTAACTCCTTTGGGATCGGTGCCTGGCTAATGCAATTAGCATGAGGTTGTAAGTAACAAGAACATTTCCCCAGGACGTAGACATATCTGATATTGGCAGAAAGCTTAAATTCTTGTTAATCTAACTGCAATGTCCAAATTACAYTAGCTATTACAGTGAAAAAATAACATGCTATTGTTTGAGGAGAGTGAACAGTTTTGAACATGAAAATGTATTAATAAAGAAATTATTTGGGAAGTCTTGATACAAAATTTTGAACAGAAATGCAATGGTTCATTGGATCACACTAAAACGTTGCACATACACTGCTGCCATCGAGTGGCCAACATTTAAATTGCAGTTTGGCTGGAATAATACATTACGGAAATTCTCTTGAATTTCAAAGATGATGGTACTCAAAAAATACAAAAGCAGGTTTTTTTWTTTTCTTTGTATTAACATTTACCAGATCTATTGTTATATTCTCCTACATTCCTTTCACATTTCTACAAACTTCAGTGTTTCCTTTCAAATGGTACCAATAACATTCATATCCTTGCTTTAGAGCCTGAGTTACAGGCAGTTAGTTTTGGATATGTCATTTTAGACAAAAATTMAAAAAAAGGGGTGGATCCTTAAGAGGTTTTTAAGGGCTTGTTAGTAAGTATTTCACGGTAAGGTCAACACTTTTTGTATTCGGTGCGTGACAAACACWATTTTATTTTATTTGGTGATCGGGGTCTGACTGTATGTCGCATGAAAAGGGTGTATTGGTCTCGCTCTAGCGGCATACTCTGTGGTTTTCCATTGGGACAGTCATATCAATTAGGATTACTCTATGGACCATTCCATGTCTTTGTAAACTCAGCAAAAAAATAAACGTCCTCTCACTGTCAACTGCGTTTATTTTCAGCAAACTTAACATGCATAAATATTTGTATGAACATAAACAAGATTCAACAACTAAGACATAAACTGAACAAGTTCCACAGACATGTGACTAACAGATATTAAATAATGTGTCCCTGAACAAGGGGAGGGGGGGTCAAAATCAAAAGTAACAGTCAGTATCTGGTATGGCTACCAGCTGCATTAAGTACTGCTGTGCATCTCCTCCTCATCGACTGCACCAGATTTGCCAGTTCTTGATGTGAGATGCTACCCCACTCTTCCAGCAAGAAACCTGCAAGTTCCCGGACATTTCTGGGGGGAATGGCCCTAGCCCTCACCCTCCGATCCAACAGGTCACAGACGTGCTCAADGGGATTGAGATCCAGGCTCTTCGATGGCCATGGCAGAACACTGACATTCCTGTCTTTCAGGAAATCACGCACAGAACGAGCAGTATGGCTGGTGGCATTGTCATGCTGGAGGGCCATGTCAGGATGAGCCTGCAGGAAGGTTACCACAGGAGGGAGGAGGATGTCTTCCCTGTAACGCACAGAGTTGAGATTGCCTGCAATGACAGCAAGCTCAGTCTGATGATGCTGTGACACACCGCCCCAGACCATGATGGACCCTCCACCTCCAAATCGATCCCGCTCCAGAGAACAGGCCTCGGTGTAACGCTCATTCCTTCGACGATAAACGCGAATCCGACCATCACCCTTGGTGAGACAAAACCGCGACTCGTCAGTGAACAGCACTTTCTGCCAGTCCTGTCTGGTCCAGCGATGGTGGGTTTGTACCCATAGGCGACATTGTTGCCGGTGATTTCTGGTGAGGACCTGCCTTTACAACGGGCCTACAAGCCCTCAGTCCAGCCTCTCTCAGCCTATTGCGGACAGTTTGAGCACTAACTGAGGGATTCTGCAGTTGTTGTTGCCATCCTGTACCTGTCCCGCAGGTGTGATGTTTGGCGGTACCGATCCTGTGCAGGTGTTGTTACACGTGGTCTGCCACTGCGAGGACAATCAGCTGTTCGTCCTGTCTCCCTGTAGCGCTGTCTTAGGAGTCTCACAGTATGGACGTTACAATTTATTGCCCTGGCCACATCTGCATTCCTCATGCCTCCTTGCAGCATGCCTAAGGCACGTTCACACAGATGAGCAGGGACACTGGGCATCTTCCTTTTGGTATTTTCAGAGTCAGTAGAAAGGCCTCTTTAGTGTCCACAGTTTTCATAACTGTGACCTTAATTGCCTACCGTCTGTAAGCTGTTAGTGTCTTAACGACCGTTCAACAGGTGCATGTTCATTAATTGTTTATGGTTCATTGAACAAGCATGGGAAACAGTGWATGAAGATCTGTGAAGTTGTTTGGATTTTTACGAATTATCTTTGAAAGACAGGGTCCTGAAAGGGGACATTTCTTTTTTTGCTGGGTTTAGTTGTTAAAGCTGTGTAACATGTCCAGTGTTACGAAACCGATTAACTAGCCTACTAATATTGTTGCACTCGCAAAGTCTAGGGGTCTTAGGCCTAGTTAACTGGTCTGTAACCGGATTTAAAACATGCATCTACGTGAGAAATCAATGTATGCGCCTAGGTGTTGAATGTACCCAGGGAGACAGCAACCTTACCTTGTTCCAGGGCCAGCTCTGTCTCTCTTGACCTCTTGGTCAGCCATCCAAGCTGATTATTATTTGTGACGAAACATAAATATGTACAAAAAGGAAAAAATACAGAAGGCATGCCCAAACTAAAGACTCAAAAACAAAATGAAATGCCTCTTGGCCACCAAACAAGACCAGCCGCRTCACGGCTTGCATACTGGGAGACTGACTGACGATCACCTTACCCATGAGGGTCTATGCCCTGTCTAAGTCGGGGGGTTTCTACTAAGCTATATGGAATTGTTTCACGAAGGTCATACCAATGATCATTTTTCTATTTGATTTTGAATTTAAAGACCCCTTGAAGGTTTATCTGCTATTAGCCCATCTAAACGCATTGAATAACATTTTCACTACATGGAACAATGTAAAAAGGAAGTTTGTTTTGAAGTATCTGTCCCATATCTGAGAGACATCAGGAAACATTTGTTTGTTTTATTTGACATGCATTTAACCCCTTATTTATGTCACTAATCGGTCTCCATAGATTCTTCCATTGTTTTTTTCCGACTGGTACCGGGTGACCTTCAGACGAGTCTTGTGAGGCCTGTGAAAAACGATATGTACGTGTTCATGAGAGTCTCACCTTTACACAGAGGCGTCATATTAGTGTGTAGCCGAAATTGTTCAGACGTGACGGACAGAAGTTGGCAGATTGGCTGTACCGACTTCGGATGTGACGCTTGTCTCATCGTGTTCATGAGAGTCTTGTCTTTCCATAAAGGGGTCATAATAGTTTGTAGGTCAAACCGTTCGGACGCTACAGATGATTTTGTGAGAAGATGTTCTGTCTCGTGATATGACCAACATCGACCTTAGGGGGTTAATTGGCAGCACCTGGTGTGCTTATCAAATAGGCTCAACACCTCAACCAGGTTGCTGCTGCCCCCTGGAGGAATGGAGTGTGGAAGTGTATCCTAGATAATGTGTTTGTCTATGCCCTGACACTAACTTTGCCCCCATATCATAACAGCAGTAAAATCAATAAAAAAACAGTCATACTATGAGAGCAAATGGGTTCCCGACTAGGGTTTGGCATCAACAACAAAAGGAAGGGAAATTGTGCAAAACACACACACTTTTTTTTCGATTTAAAGCACCTATCTAAGATCCAAGGGCCCCGAGAATAGGATTGGATTACTGTCGGGCAGATTTACTCGCTTAGCTCTCAACCACTGCATCATCGTAGGGCCCCCTGCCWCTGGATCAATAGGTATATTTACTGCACCTGTTTCAGGGAGACTTTCACAGTGGGCAGGGCATTAAACAAACACAAGACAGGACCCGTCCCAATGACAGGACGCTCTGTCTGTCTAATTGTGTCTGTCTGTCTGTCTGTCCGTCTGTCTGTCTGTCTACACTGTGTCACGCCCCAAAATGTCACGCACATTCACTTAAACGGGTATTAGACCAGCAGGCCGGAGATGGGAGGGCACTAGGCTATTATTTCAACAAGAGACAAAAGACAGTCTGAAAGAAACCGAGAGCGTTTCACTAATAATGCAGGCGCATTTCACTCATAGCCACGGACTGATATAGCCGTCTGTAGCGCGGGCGGCCATGGTTTTCACTCCACAGTTTGTTCAGGATTTGGTCAAARTGCAGATCGTTTGAGGAGACCTTATTCTGAAGTGTGATGAACGTAGTGACAATAGTGCCATTCTGACACATATTTGCCTAAACGGTTACACAGTAACAATAATCTTTTGTTTGTTAACATCAGTAGTAGCTGGAAAACACGAGGCACAACCAAGTGAAAATGTCCTCTACACACAATGCCAAGTGTATTAAACACTTCTCACTGCGATGACATAGACTGAGATGTGTTGCCAAAGTAAATCATGTTATGCTATTGGGTTTATGGAAGTATCAAATGTATACTGAATTGCCAATTGTGTGTTTTCAACCTCTGCCCTGAATCCCTATGTAACCTCCTGCTCTGCAGGCTGGTGCACCATAATTGAAATCACTTGAGGTAAAATGGCCTTCCTTCACAAAGTGCTTTTATGAAGGTTAAAGCGGCAATCAGCAGTTCAAACCATAACTGAGCCACCACCCCATCACTGTTTTGGTAAAAAGCTGAGGGATGGGGCTGGAGAAATATAACCACTCTCAAATTACTTGACCTCTCTCTGGATGCAAGGACTGACCATCCATGATATCAAAAATATAGTTTTAACCATATTTTGAGGCTATACAGTGTTTGTTTACATTTACGTTGCTTACAGACATTAGAGTAAAACAAGCTTATATGTTGGGTTCTGATCTCATCAGACATTTCTAAGTTATATTATTGAAYAATCAATGGGTATATATCATTCATTTACAAGTCCAAAAAATGCATGTATCAATCGCAGACTGCGCCTTTAAGCTACAGCCTATTGAATTATATTATAAAATGCCACACAACTGCTACTCCCCAAGAGTTGAACAAAAGTCTTTATATTTTTTATGTCCTGTCTGGAAAATTAAGAATTTTCACTTGGTAATTGCCAGCACATGAGCTCAAGAATGTGTGGAATGCTGTACTCAAAAATAAGCACAGCAAAAATGAAATTGTATCAATTTGCCAAAGAATACTTGAGAAAGCCTCTGTAAGGACACATCTGATTGCAGTGACACAAAATGCAGTTGAGAAATACTTTGTGGCATACATTTCCACATCAGCACCGAAGTGCACCGCAGGGCAAACTCAACTGACAGTCACAGACCGTTGTGTAATACTCCAGTACAACAAATAAGTAAAGTTGAAAAGAAATCCTATTACGTGTAGTAATTATTGTGGTGTTGAATGTGGTTAAACTCCTTGTTAACGAGGGGGCTCTGGGTAAGCAGGCTCTCAGCCCCTATACTGTCACTCATCACTCGAGAAAAATATTACATCCAGTCGCCAAAGGCTGATGTGCTGATTTCTGAACTTGTTTTACAATAGGTAAAAAGAAAGGGGGATACCTAGTCAGTTGTACAACTGAACGGATTCAACTGAAATGTGTCTCCCGCATTTAACCCAACCCCTTTGAATCAGAGAGGTGCGGGGGGCCGCCATAATCCACATCCACGTCTTCAGCGCCAGGGAACAGTGGGTTAACTGCCTTGCTCAGTGGCAGAAAGACAGATTTGACCTTGTCAGCTCAGGGATTTGATCCAGCAACCTTTTGGTTACTGGCCCAACACTCCAGCCACTAGGCTACCTGCCACTGCAGGTGTTCTACTGTGCTCTGTCCTCACATATTACTTTTTTATATGATTAAATACATTTTTCTGTCCTGAGGCCCTCTGATTGGATCAAGTCATTATCATGTCTGCAGCCCCGTAGTCATAGCCATCAGCTGCTTAGAGAGAGGATGCTGGTAAGGGGYAAGGAACAATTATGGCCAAGACATTAACTTCATTTTCATGGACACTGTGGTGTATACATGAGGGACAATAAAAAAAGCTGATATCAAATAATCATATTTGTCTTTTGGAGCCACTTCAAGTGGTTTTCATTTTGGTCTCATGCATCATTTCTTTTCATGTTAAATTGAAAGACGTTCGTTTATAAACCGCAATGGAAAATGTGTTTCAAATAGTGTTAACAATTCACCTAATATTGTATTACGGAACAAAATACCAAAGGCTACGTTATCGTCCATCATATCTCATGTCCTATTGGCAGAGACAAGGCTATGACAGAGAAACATTTGTTCCTCTTGAAATAAGTGCAAATGGAATTTGCTGTTTACAGGTTTAATTAAAACATTTTTTTTTATCTAAATGCTCTGTCTGCAAGTGCATGATAATGTTGGGTTTAATTGTATCTCAAATGAGAAAAACATGATGATAAAGTTTTCATGATTGCGCATAAAGAAAATAACATCCGCAGACATAACTGGATAGGAGGGGTATTTAAAATGAGTTAACAACAAAAGTATCTCAACACAGGAGATTCGATCTCACACCAGCCAGCACAGGAAATGTTCATTCTCACCAGATGGCCTTTCTGTGTGAACATCAGCAGTGTGTTCGTGCGTGCGTTTTTGTGCATCTGTGTGCGTTCGTGTGTCTGTGCGTGCATGCGGGCCATGTGGGAGGTTTTGTGTGACACTCCGGTGGGCGATGCTGGGCGGCCAATCACCAGTGCTCGCTTTCTCTGTCACACACACGCGCACATGTGCAGACTACCTACTCCAATCACATACGCCACACAGACATCATTCTCACACATACACACCACGGCAATATGAAGGAATGCATCTTGAATGTGATCAAGTAGAGAACTTGTCACTACACTGCTGGTAATAGAAGAACATCAGCTTCACATGCAGAATCTTTCCCTCTGGTACAGACAGAGTTTTCTTTCACATCTGCCATCGATCATGTGACCTGTCATTGCTGTCATTCCACACTAACGAAGGTATACTCTCGGTGACACGGTGTAACATGTCTGTGAGACTAATGCTCTTTTGGGGCCATGTCATTACTAAAGGGGTATGAATCAGTGTCCCACTCCAGCTACATTTGCTAAGGAAGCAGACAATATGCTGTCTGCCAATAGAGCTTGTTCAAACAAATCAAATCATTTCTAATGGAAATGGTTCAACAACAAAAAATGCGTACATTATTTGAAACAAGTGTAATATGGAAAATGTTTATATTATTATTATTATTACCATATATGTGTACCAGAAATACTTTTTTATTATTCACTGCAGTACTTTGAAACTTAAAAGAACATTTTATTTGAAAGACTCGGAGTTGCAAAGTACACTGTCATGTCTTGTTTCAGTAGTACAGCAAGAACAAAATTGTACTACCTCGTGTCATTTGTAAACCAAACAAGGCACCATCATTACTTATGATAGGCAACCCCATAGTCTAAAGCTATACAAAGTGGGTCGTGAGCCAATATCATTTCAAAAATGTTTTTGTACATACAACTGGCTGCACTAAAAGCTCTGAAGGATATTTGCCAACACTAGTGTTAGAAATAAAGTGGATCGGATTTGTAAATATTAGAACTTTTCTGCTACATATCATCAGCATGGAACACTGTATATGTAAACCTGCATTGTATACACATATCCTTACTTCATTTTCCCATTTCCATGCAGTGAGCAGTAGGACAAGCAGTACTTACTATTCCTCAGGTCTGAATAACGGCTATCGTCTAATAGTCACACACACACAGGCGCACACACTCTGTGATTTGTGACTAAATAATCATACATGTGTTGCCCATGTTATCAAGTGATATAAACAAAGTTTTACATCACCAATCTATTATGTTAAGATGAGATCATATCTGTGCAGTGTAAGTGTCCTTTTTTCTTCCAGATACAAGACATCTTAGTCAAGGGAAGCTGGGGGACAGATGCTTGCTAATTATATTCTTTCATTAGATTTATTTTTTTACTCTTCAAGGGAAAAAGAAATGTTCCCAAATTMAACATGTTCCCTCAGCCTCTGTCAGGATTTATATATGTTTTATTCACCATCAATGTCTGGGAATCCAGCTCTTAACTGCTATTCTTCCCCAGAAGGACACTATTATTTATTTTATGTTCCCAAAATAAAGGGGCCATTTCAAAGGGGCCATTTCAAAGGGGCCATTTCAAAGGGGCCATCAGGAAAATGCGTTTACATAAAACAGAAGTATTTCTTAACATCACCTCAGAGCAGAATTTCTGTATTTTTACTGGGCCTACTGATTTCACAACCGACACCTTGGGGATGACAACCTACATCAGGGGAAGAACACCTTTGATACCTGTAAGGATGTTGGAAAAGCTACATTAACTATTCACTACCCTTACATCCCATATTTTGCCTATGCTATTACAATTCAATAACGTGTCTTTTGTTTCTCAAAAGTCAATGTCAGCAGTATAAAGGAATGAAATCATAGCTGCTGATGAACATGATTTAAACACCAAAAATATTACAGGAATTACATTTGGAATCATTTACTACGACGACGGCTACTGGGGTTGTTTTGATATGTTGGTTGGCTGTGATCGAATAGAGATGAAAGATAGGGGTCTGTTGTGTACACTTTTAGAAAAAAAGGTGCTATCTAGAACATCAAAGGGTTCTTCGGCTGTCTTCGGGGTTATATGTAGAACCCTTTCCGCAGAGGGTTCTACATGGAAACCAAAATAGTTCTACCTGGAACCAAAAAGGGTTCTTCTATGGGGACAGCAGTTCTCCTACGGGGACAGTAATGCTACACTTTTATTACTTTTATTACTTTTATTACTTTTATTACTTTTATTACTTTTAGAAACATTTTCTGCATCTTTGGGTTTTCTAAAAACATTCAGCAACAAACTGTAAATATKAATTGTTGAACGTGAGGTATTGGGCTTCTCTCGAACCCCATGTGACATAAAATTGTCCAAACAGCAATTAGGACATTCCTAGCTGCTTATTTTAAATTTGATTTCAAATATGTCTTTCTAAATATACAGTAGAACGAGAAAGAGGTTTAAAAAAAAAAGAAAGAAAAGACCTAGACTATTTGACACGTCATTTTTTACTTCATCTAATCTCTTCACAACCTTCTAACCCCTTTGAAAAGAAACCAGGAATCCAGCCTGAAAATAAATAAATAATAACAACAGCAAATGTAGAGAAGGAGACCAGTCAAACACAAGTGACCTGTTCTCTCTTTTTTTATTGGAGAAGGATTTGATTGTGTGGATGAGGTTGTACTCTGATGAGTAGCATAAGATACCGTACCAGAGGGCCAACTCTGCAAATAGTAGGAGTGGTACGCTGAAAACAATTAAAACTACACGTGATAGACAGCTCAGTCAAAGGTTAACGATAAGTCACAGACAAAACGTCTGGTTTAAAAAGTGCATTCACAAACATGACAAATACTCTCAAAGGATGTCTATTTTCATGTGATACAAAATATGCATACCTGTTTTAGAGTTGTCTGTATTTCTATACACATGTATTTCTTTAAAATGACATTTTCCCCCATCTTTTTAAAAAAAGGTTTAAAATCAGGTTTGTGATAATAGCAGCTTCGGATATCTCAGCGTCTTCACTGTGCACCAGACATGTCACACATTGTCTTGGCTGGATATCCAAATGAAACTTCACAATGTGTCTCTGTTGTACAACTGAAATGACATGTTGTCTTTATTGAAAGAGATATTTATAAGTGAAGTCTGCAGTTTAGAAAAAAAGGATCAATAAAATGCTGGGGCCATTAAATATATTTTCTTATACCCGCTTTTTTTATCAATATCATAAATACTAAAGACACAGGACAATATTATAAGACAATGCTGGGAGACTTAATGTAAAGATTAAAATAGTTGAAACATTTTTTTCAAGTTTTCTACTTCATGAGAAAAAATTGTAGGCGAGCACAGTAACACCATAATTCCAATTTACTTCAGTCCATTGCTCTTTATCTAAGAACAAACAGAAACATCAGCCAAACAGCAGCTAGTCAGTCTATGCACATATAAGAGTTCGCTCAGCTTCATTTGAGTCCTTTCACAATAAGAGGCTTGCCCATCACAATTGAGTCAAGATATTACTTTTCAAAAATAATCCTTAAAAGCAGTCAAACATACTGATAGAAACCAATAAGTACCATGCAAATCTTGCAAGACGACATATTCTCAAACAAGAGACAAAGTATTCTTCGTATGAGCGAAATATCAATGAGGAGGGGGTGAAAGGGCGAAAGGCAAAGACCTCTAACGAATACTAAATATTATATTTCCAAAACCAAACCAAAAAAAATATGTTTTCTGTACATAATATAGTACATAAGAGTTCAAACTGGATTAGCAGTTTCTTTCCTTTTCGTAAGACTCTTGTCTTTCCTCAAAGTCTTTTCCTTACTAATAATAAAGTCCTTAATTGATCCCAATCTCTTTATTTTCCTCCATAAATCGAGCGAAGGGGCGTCTAGCCCCAACCTCCAGACCTGTCTTATCCATCCCAGTCATGGGAGGACTGCTGCTGGCATTCACCCGGTCCATACGGTCCATATGGTCCATACCTCCAGACATGGCCCCTAGTGAGGTCATACCTCCACCACCCAGGCTGACGGGCAACTGGGGGATGCCTCCGTTCTGGATGACGGAGATCTCGTTGTTCTTCATGGCCAGGCCGTTGGTGATGGCGGCAGCATACTGGTTCCAGAAGCCAGCGTCTACGTTCATGGCCCTCGCCGCCAAGTCCTTCTGAAACATCTCGCTAAACTTCATGGCGTCCCCGCCCAGCAAGGCCATGGGGTTCTCCACAGAGAGACGGCGTCCACGACGGGCTGGCGCATTGTTCCACATGTGGGTGCCCATGTGCACCTGCATTCAGTCAACAGGAAACACAAGGAACAGACATTATTATTCAAGAGCCTCTGGTCTTTTTTTCCTGTTCTTTATATAACTTTATTTTTGAAGCAGACAAAGGTACCCCTTTTCCTATACTTTAAATGCAGTTTATTATTATATTCTCTCTCATACCTTCAGGTTGCCTTTAGTGGTGAAGGCRCTTCCACAGATCGAGCAGCCAAATGGTTTRTCTCCTGTGTGTGTGCGCTCATGGATCTGCAGGGCACTAGCTGAGGAGAAGTTCTTCCCACAGTTGTGGCAGTTGTGCTGCTTGGGGGTGCGACGGGGAGTTGGCGGTGCCAGCATGGGGGTGATACTGGGGCTCATGTTGGTCTGGGGTGCAGAAGCGGGCACTTGGATGCCCACGGGCATGTAAGGACCGTCATTCAGGGACATGGGCTTTCTGTGCCTGTGCCCATTCATCTCCATTTTGATCATGTTGGATGCTGTGTTTAGCAAGCTAGAGTTGCTCAGACCTAGAGAGACAAAAAAGAAGAGGATATGTTTAGTTGGGAGAACGGAGACGTGTGTTATTCAAATGACACATGTGGAACACAATGATTTTAGACATTTCAGATATCATTCATGTAAATTGTGATTTGTATTTATTCATTTATACATTTTCCTAGGAAACAAATTAACAATAAATGAACCATATCAAAGTCAGGATCATTGAATATACCTCTATCTCTGCCCAGGAACATCATGTTGAAGTGGTTCTCCTCCTTGATGAAGTGCCTGCTAGGCTGGGTTATGCTAGCAGTCAGGTCCAATGCCACATTACCTTCAGACACAGGTGCCGGGGATGGGGTGTCTGACTTCTCAGACTTCACTGTAGCCATCCCGTTGGTCTCCTGCCCCTCTGCTGCAGTGCTGCTGCTATGGTTGAGTGTGGCTGGGGACTTGGATCGATGACTCTCAGGGTGACTGTGAGCAGGGGAGAGGGGCTGCATGGACCCTGAGGACTCAGATAGTGCCGGGCTTCCAACACTCTGGCCTTCCAGATCCCCCGAGGCATACAGCGAGTCATTGTTGAAGAAGTCATTCTCCCCTCCAAACCTGCCACCATTCTGCATGGGCTTCAGCCCGAACGAGCGGCTCATATTGACAGAGGAGTCGATCATCTTCATCTGGTTCTCCAGAGCAGCGATGCTGGAGATGACAGAGGTAGGCGGGGAGCGACCAGGGGACATTCCTGAATATGGATGGAGAGGTTTGGATGGGTCCATCATCATCTCTCCTTCTTTCAGCTCTGCTTCGTCCTCCATAGCTGCCTCCATCTCATCCAGTAGCTCGTCATCGTAGTTGCTCATGGCGTCTAAGCTCTTCTCGTCAAAGGAGAGGTCGGTGTCCATCTCCTGAAGACTCTCAGGCAGGGGGGTGTTGGAGATCTGGCCCCCCATGTGCATGCGGATGTGCTGTTGCAGGACTACAGCGTTCGTGAACTTCTTCTGGCAGATGGGGCAGGAGTGTTGGACCCGGAGAGGGGGCTTGGAACGATGGACCCCAAAGTGTGTTTTCAGATTGCCCTTGGTGGTGAACGCTCGGCCGCAGACCTTACATTTGAAAGGCCTTTCTCCTGTGTGAATGCGGTAGTGCATCTTGAGGGCGCTCTGGCAGCTGAGCACACGGTGACAGATGACACACTGGTTGGGGTCGGTCATCTTCTTGTCGATGTTCTCCACCAGCTGCTGCAGCTTTGAGGTCTCAGACGTTTGCATAGAGTCCAGGAGGCCGCCGAACGGAAACTTGGCCTTGAACTGATCAGAGATCATGGGGAGGATTGGATGGGAAACAGAGGAGGGGGCAATGATGCGTTCAGTATAGCTGCTAGTGGATGTGGTCGCGGTGACCGTGGTGGCGAGGACCACTTGAGTAACGGTGGTGGTGGTGGTCGTGTTCTCACCAGGCCTGGAAGTGGGGAGGTTTGGGGGTAGGTGGATGCCCTCTGGTTTAAGAATGGGAGGCATGTCACCCCCTAAGTTGGGCTGCGGAGACCGTGAGGTGGTGATCATGCCTGCTTCAGCGAAGATGTTAGGTGATAGAGAGGCACACTCACTGGAGGGTGGGGAGGGCCTCTGGGGTGATCTGCTAAGGGGAGTGAGGCTCGGGGAATCACCGTAGCCTCCCATCATGCTGGGGAGAGTTGGGGGGAACTGGAGCCCGACTGAGGTGGGGACTGTGGGGAGAACAGGTTTGCTGTCCAGCCAGGTGGTCACCGGCTTCTCTGGGGGGAAGGACATACCATACGGTATGCCTGAGCTGGTCGGCACGTTATCCAGGTATTCTGGCACGGGATAAGGGTTCATCTGGACATGCGGGTACTTCTCCTTGTGCCTCTGGAAGTGGACCTTCAGATTGCCCTTAGTGGAGAACCGGTTTCCGCAGATGTTGCACTTGAAGGGCCGTTCGCCGGTGTGAGAGCGCAGGTGGATCTGCAGGGCACTGTCACTGCCAAACACCTTGGCACAGAACCTACACTTATGCTTGAAGAAGGGGTCCTCGGAGCTGGGCTTGGTGTCGAAGACAGACACGTTGGGGGGCTTTCCCTTGCGGTGCCTCATCAGAGCGGAGAGTGGGTCAAGTGCATTGGCCGTGGCAGCTATACTGGCTAGCGGGTTTGGGAAGATGACACTGCTAGATGAACTGTGAGGTATCAGCGGTAGATCGGAGGGACTGGTGCTCAGGAGGCTGCTGTGGCCTAGTGAAAGGGGGCTGCTGGAATTCCTTGGCAGAGCTGTACTGCTGCTGCTCATGCCTCCTCCAGCTGTGGATCCAGCTCCACTGCTGCTGCTGTGTGTGATTGAAGCCATGCAGGAAGGCAGTAGAGACGACAGCACATTACCACTGAACGGAGGGAAAGAGGAGTTTGCTGAGGTGGTGTTGGGCATCGAAACATTTGACTGCTGATTACTACTCGGCTGGGTATGGGAGAAGAGGGGCCCATCTATAGCAGAGGTGAGGGAGGAGGAGGAGGAGCCCAGGCTGTTTAGCGGTGAGGGCAACCTGATGGGTAGCTGGTGGACAGGGGGAGTGATGAAGTTGTGTAACTGCTGGAGTTGGCTGGGCACGGCAGGGAGGCTGGAGGATGACGGCCCCTGGGAGCCAGCAACTGTGCTGTGGTGGTGGCGGTGATGGTTCTGGGTTGGCTGGGTGACGGAGGGCTGTCTTTGCATCAACGCCACCTGACTGCGGATCTGTTCGATCAGTTGGAGTTGATGGATCTGTTGCTGCTGCAGCGCCATCAGCTGGTCCAGGATCATGGGGATGGCCAATGGGGAGACCCCGCTACCGGCCACCGCGGCATGGACACTCTGGGAGAACTGAGCCACTGCCACGCTGGTGCTGTGTAGCGTCTCCAGGGTSACGTTGGTGCTCGGCATGCTGTAGCTCTTCACAGAGGATGGGGCAGGATCGCAAAGCTGAGGTAGAGCACCATCTGGCTGTGGGGAGGCGTCACTCTCTTCGAGGTCCACCGGTTTCTCAAGAGACAGCTCCATGGGCTCGTCCTCCTTGTCCAGGGCACTGCTCCCCTCCATGGCTATCTCTGCGCCCTCATCGTCCTCACCGGGGCTGTGGCTGCTGCCCTCTCCAGCGTCCTCGCTGTCTGCCTGGTCACTACGGCAGCTTGGCGAGGGCGATGGCTCTGCAGGATACTCCCGGGAGGGTTCAGTCTCGTTTTCGTTTACTATGAGCACCAGGGGGTTCTTGATGCAGCTCGTCAGGTGTTCACAGAAATCGGACCACTTGAAGAACTCGGCACAACACTTCTCACACACATGGGTCTCCTCGCTCCCACTGCGGCTCTCATTCCCACTGTCTGCGTCATCCAGCACTTCTCCTGTCGCTGAGGATAGAAGGGGATGGAAGGGGGAGGGAGAAAGACAGAATGATAGGAGGGAGACAAAAAAATGAGAATTAATGAATAAATAATCAATAGAATTTCAACACATATTCTGCAGAGCAGCTCTGCAAAGATTTAACCTTTAATTTTTTTTTTCTTTCTTTTAACGTGACCAAAATCAATATTCTTTTCATTTTTTTTTTACTCTGAACAAATTGCCCTAGTTCACCAATTCTCAAGACCCAGTTTTGCGCATTCGAGCCCTCTCAATAGAGCCAGGCTAATAATTTTCTTTGTGCAATCCATCAAATTATGAGGGCCTATCAATTGTGGATACTGCCGCTTAATGAAATTCCATAGAAGCTATTGATTTCCAATATTTCATACAATTCACAGCTGCCTCGTCTGTTGGGTACAAATCAGGTCTTTGATGGGCCCATTATGATTCTCCTATGCTATCAAGCCCCGTCACTTCCACCTGAATTTCAAATGCTTGAGCCTCTTCATTTAGCATTGCTAAGGTAATACATAAGCCCTGCATCTAAAGTGAATAAGTGAATAAATAAATTCAACCTTCAGCATCTGCTGATGCAGTATGGAGGCCCAGTGTATTCTACTTTGAGAGATATTTATAGAATATGTTTCAAATTAAAATGGTTGAGACTTGTTGTTGTTTAGTTCTCCCAGAATGTCCTGGGACATTTGACCCATAATGTAAATGAGGATGTGAGCCCAAAATATAGGAATTACCCGAAAATTGTGCCCTTATGACAGTATATCTTTTGAAATGAGAAACATTCTCTTTTTAAATTAGTAACACGCAGCTTTTGTTACTCAGTTAGGTTTGTTCATCTTTCCTCCTCTCTCTCCCTTTTTGAAATGAGACTCAACAAATTACATGCTAGTGCCATGGCAGCAGTCTCTGATTAGTTACACATGTTTAATCACAGTTGTAAGAAGCCACTTCCTCTTCCGCATACTGCCGTCAAGTGCCAAGAAAGCAAGTAGGTTCATCCGAACATGGTCCTAATTCACACCTGATCAAACCATGAATATACATGCCCCCTTATCCGTTTATTTTATCTCATGTTCAAGTGGATGCATGGCTGAGTCTTTGTGTGTGTGTGTGTGTGTGTGTGTGTGTGTGTGTGTGTGTGTGTGTGTGNGTCAGAACACACATACAGCTCTCTTCCACCCCCAGTAAAAAATATGTGTCCTCCTTTTTACTATTTCGACAAAAG
This sequence comes from Salvelinus sp. IW2-2015, assembly GCF_002910315.2. Classification (NCBI taxonomy): domain Eukaryota; kingdom Metazoa; phylum Chordata; class Actinopteri; order Salmoniformes; family Salmonidae; genus Salvelinus; species Salvelinus sp. IW2-2015. Next base: position 18,011,751 of record NC_036874.1, on the reverse strand, counting down.
TGGCCAAAATATGCTGTGGAAGGGTGTACTATACAGGTGTTCTGGAACACACACACACACCAACAACAGGAATACCTTCTCATTTCCATAAATGATCCCTATTTTTCCCCCCCCAAATCAATCCAAACGTTTTACATTTGACAGACTACGGTGGTTCATTCAACATGCAGAAAACAGTGAGGGAACCTACGTTGCTCTATGCTTCAGTTCATTTCGAAGGGCACAACATCGCCGACCTGTATCGCGGCCTCTTATACACATCTAGATGTGTATAAGAGACAGGTATTTGTGTGAGGACAGTGTGTTAATTATTCCCATAGTGGGAGCTTGCTACTCTCCTACATGGAAAAACTGCATGACTGCTTTACTTCAGAGACCCCAGCCACTATGACTTGACACCCATAGATGCTTTTTATAGCTCCTTAGAAACATAATTTGCTTGTTTTAAAGTGCTTAACCTGTGTGTAAATAGAAATCACAAGGAGAGAAATAGTGGGTGTCGATGTGAAACCTTTGAAAATGGTCAAATGTAAAGACATGGACCACCTTGTAGGTTACTACGGTTCAGTGGTTTCTTTCAGCCTGAAAATGCATTTCAAGACTATTTATTACCAATTAGTATATTATCACAATCGGTGAATTATGTAATAGTAATATATATGTGTATATATGTATGTGTGTGTGTATAGATGTAAGTGAAAAGAATAATACAACTTTAAATAGTAACATGAATTTGAACTCATTACAAATAAAAACATATTTAATTGTATGATCATTTGCTAAAGAAAATAAATCAAACAGATCCACTACAAATACTTTTTCACCCAGTAACAGAGAGTGAAGATATTAAGTAGTATTCCCACACTAACCCTAACCCGAGTGCAACAGTGTTTTAAAACCTAATTCAAAATGCCATCCCAGGTAGTCATGTTTATATATATATTGTGTGTGTGTGTGTGTGTGTGTGTGTGTGTGT
>NC_036874.1:17990885-18009982 GCF_002910315.2 Salvelinus sp. IW2-2015 | reverse complement strand
GTTGCTCTATGCTTCAGTTCATTTCGAAGGGCACAACATCGCCGACCTGTATCGCGGCCTTCGTGACGCCTACGTGTCAGTTTAACGAGTCATTAGTGAAATAATTCATCACTCTTCCTGTAATTTCTGGCCAAGGGGGCGGCTACACCACACCATCAGGGTCCGGTGTCTTTAACTTAATTAATAATCAACAGAAAGGCTTTTGGAAATGCTATCAGTTCCTCCCCAGGAACACACTGGGGGCCGTGTGACGCCAGTGTCAGGCATTATTTGATGTCTTCCTGTATGGCGTGACACAATGGCCTAAATTAAAACATACAAAATGAAGTTAACGATATGACAACAAACATGACGCACAGTGGGAGCCAGGCATGAAAGAATTGCGTAACATTCATACAGTATTTTTCATATAGTGTGTCTTTAGTGGTGTACATAAAAGTATTTTTTGTGGTATAGGATACACAGCTTCCATTTGCACAAATGTACCTACGTATGCATTGTGTGAGATAGTTATTAACTTCACACGACACCAATACAAAACTATGAAAAGAGCAAGTTATTGGAAATAGCAATGCCACGTGATTGAAGGCAGAAATCCCCTTAGACGATCAATAGACACAGGGGCTCATTTGCATAATTTAGGGTGAAAGGTCAATAATCTCAATGAGTAGGCATTGTTATAAACCGATTCGTTATTAGCATTTATTATAGCAGTTATTATTGTCATTCTCTAATTTCATTCATACAATTTGCTTTGTAAGTGAGTGCCTTTGTTGGCCTATAAACATTGATAAATTGTGATTTGAGTATTTTAATATCTGTTATCTAGATCTAAGCATTTTGGGGATTTTGCATGTTCAAGATGAATACAAATGAATCTATTGAGAATTCTCACTATGGTGAGATTACTGTAAGTGATTGAATTTGAAGGGAAATGATTTGAGGATGTGTATATCACATACTGTACATTTCACTGCATTCCAACAGAGTTCAGTTGAGGCCCCAATTCTGGCCATGTCCTACTGTTCAGAACATTTATATGAACAAGAATTGGAAATTGAGGTATCACTGCTTTTCAACAATCCCTTTCTTTGCCACAATGTGTTGGTCTACATAGATTTGTCATAGAAACGTATCACCACATTCATTTATTTATTGAATTTACTTTGTGAACTGATTGAGATCATATGTGAATCATTCATATCCCTATCGCTAAAAGAAAAGCAGATGACAGTAGTATAATGCCAATGTTCAATATATATATATATTTGTTTTGGTTAGTAGGCCTACAATCTGGAATGTACAGTTTGTTACGTACTGTAGGAATATCATTTCATGACTAACATTGTGAAGGGTATCGCTGTATTATTGAGACAACTAGAGAATTCTTTCTGGGAAGATAAGCATTTGATTTCGGGGTTGATTTTCTCATTCTGGTGCAAGTAAATCTCTGCAAATAAAACAAATACGTGGTAAATGAAACACTCTTTTTTTTTTTTGAGATGATACAAATGAACTGTACTTTTCTAGAGGAAGTATAATACACAAGACAGGTTGTTCTTTAGGTTCTATGCGACTGAGGCTAGATCTTGTTTAGTGTGAGTGTGTGTGTGTGTGTGGGGGGGGGGGTGTGTGTATATATTGATTCTCTTATAGCATGAGAAAGGAAGGCATTAGAAAATCCAATGTGGTTCTCATTTTTTTAAGAGTCTTCCTTTACTCAAATGCAAATATGAAGCTCAACACAATCAATAGGGGGATTGTAAGACTTTGTATCGTTGCATCCACTATCTGGCTCAGCAATCTTCGGCATGCAAACTGAAACCGCTAATCTCACATATTACCTCAAAAGAGGTATTCCTGCTCTCTACTGATTCTGTGAAAGCCACTGAGCAATGTATTTAGCAAATTATTGAGCAATTACAAACTCTCCATTCTTAAAGGTCCAAATGCAGCTGTTTTTATCTTAACATGAAATCATTTCTGGGTAACACTTAAGTACCTTACTGTGATTGTTTTCAATTAGAATGGTCAAAAATAAACTAAAATAGATTCTTAGCAAAGAGCAATTTTCCAAGCAAGAATTGTTCTAGGACTGTCTGAGTGGTTTGAGTGGGAGGGGAAAACTGAAAACGAGCTATTATTGGCAGAGAGGTTAGGAACTCTCTTTCTTATTGGACGTAACTAATGTACTGCCTGGTGATGTCACCAGGCAGGCCAAATCTCCATCCCACCAAAACAGCCTGAAATTTCAGGTGGTCTTTCCAAAACAGCTCTTACACTAAAAGGGCATTATCACAGTATTATTCCAACCTCGTAGTGTGGGAATATATATACAATCATGTTTTTGACTGCACTGGGCCTTTAACAATTTCCAGATTCACTAACAGCAGGGCAAACGCACACGCCACCCCTTCACCCCAAACACACACACACAGATGTGTGAGGTACAGTCATACATGCAAACACCCGCACGCAGGCACGCACACACACACTTGCAATTCATATAAACTCCATAATCATACAAAATAAATAAAAAGCACCTGAAATGTTAGAACGTATTTTTTTTTATTATACAAGTCACAAAAGCTTTTCACTCAGGAAATTACATTATCTAATTTAAACGCTTCTCTTTTGCCGAGACAAACACTGTTTCTTATGATATCTAATGCTTGATGACATGATAGCATGGCCTGAACCCTCTACCAAGCACTTCCACTTGGGTCCGAGTTTAGCCTTAATCACATATCCCCGGACTCGCCAACTCCTCTTCCCCTTTTAAAAGCATTTTTCTCAAGCATTTAGGAGAGCTTAGGATCCTTAAAAGAGAGATGAATCGCTATAGGTCCAGCCCAAGCTGTAAGAGAGGGGGGTGAGGAGGAGGGAAAATAAGGATGCCTGCTGGGTTTAACAATGTTAGAATTCCTGTACCAATTACTTTTTTCCATTGCATTATTGCATTATTTTTCTCACTATCTCCCCCAATTTCCCTGTGTTACTTTTACATTTCGACTACCCTATTTATTTTGTACTACAACCGTCCCGTCAGGATGGCTAAGGAGCGGAGGACATTCCCAAAATGCCACCTCTCCATAACACACACACACACACACACACACAGCGGTGACTATCCCTGCTGCCTCCCTCCAAGACAGAGCCGGTGGTGATGATGTATGTACGCCACGTCTCAAACAGCTCCTCTCTCGGATCTCCCCACCAGGACCATCACACACATCCCCATCCGCACCTGCAGAGCAGTCCCCCACCAAGCAGAGCTCTCTATTTCACAGGCCTGGCCCTCACGCAGAGTGGTACAGTAATATCCTATCCTCTCTGACAGAGGGGCCTTTGTCACTGCATGCAGATGTAGCCCCAGCCCAAACATTAACGATTTGTTTGCATAAGCGTATGCAATACAGTATTCAATGACGGCCCTCTCTCCYGATYATTGTTTGTCACATGGCGTTGGCGAGTTCCTCTTCATCAAGGGGAATGATAGTTATTGTGTGTTTTTAAGTGCTCGGGGTTGTAATTAAAAGACAGCCATATTGGGGTGCCTTCTTCTTGGAAACATATTTGGCATGGCTGTGTGGGTGGTCCAGAGTCTTCCACTGAAATGATGAGAGAGGATTAAAACAAAAGCCAAACAAAGCCTCACTGAATGGCAAGTGGGGATACAGCCAAGGTTGTCACTGCTATCAGGATGTTCCCTCACTATATATCATCTCTCCTTTATCTCTTTCTTAATTCCATCCATCCACTTCAATATGTTTTCCCTCTCTCGTTTCGCTCGTTCATTTGCAAATGTTAAGTGTTAGCAGACACCCTAACACTGCGTCACATAAAGAGGTTTGCCATTATGAATGGCTGGAGAGGATTCACTTTAAATAGTTGTATTTCCAGTTGTCTGTGTGTGTGTGTGTGTGTGTGTGTGTGTGTGTGTGTGTGTGTGTGTGTGTGTGTGTGTGTGTGTTCTCCCTCACCCCTGGGGAAAGAGCTCTAAAGGGACTAGATGCAGAGGAGGCAGCAGTGAGATGAAAGCTTGTCACTGTTAACACTGTCTAGGACACGGGTAAGCCGCGCTGCCAAGGTCAATGGCACAGCTGTTCTAATTGTATTATGAGCTTGACATCGAGCCGCAGCCCCCTGGCAGGGCGAGGTAGGCAAAGGTTAAGTCAGCGAGCTCTATCAAAGCACTTCTAACCAGCCAACCTCAGGGCAAGTGGCTGGGAGGCCTGGGGGGGAGAGTGGGGGGGGCCCAGGCCAGGTCAGACAGAGGCTTGTTGGCACTGCATGCGATTCTACCTTTTCAGGGCCACCACACAATAGGGCCCTAAAGTGCTACATTGGACAACAATGTAAACTCCCCACAAAAGCCCTAAGCACAAAAAAAGTCAAATCAAGGCGGGATTTAAATAACTGATAAATCCCAATTAGACGCAGGCAGGAGGTGTTAACGCAGGCGAGAGCAACAGCATCATATCTGAATTGCAGAACCAGGAACACAAAAAGACATTACATACAAAGAGAAGACTGGATTCATCCAATAACCTTTAGAAAAACATCTACTATGGTGTTTTTTTATCCTATGAATACTTGATGCTATAGGTATAGCATCTCTTTGCTGTAGGCCTATGTTCTCTTGCTGTGTTGTGACTGAGAGGTTACACACAATCAGCCAAGTCAGCGACTAACAGAATGGACGTTAAGTCCTGACAGTGTACTGAAAGAGGATTGGACCCTCTGAATTCCTTTGTACAAAATACACAATTTTTACTTCAGGCACAGTAATCAATAGTGTTGCCAGTAGCTGTACAACGGCAATACGTAAACTGATCACAGTTACATCATACGTTTTGTCTGACACAAAGTGGTGTAGTTACTTTAGGTCGTATCGGTGGAAATACTGCATTGTAGGGTATCTTATCGAATGGTCTATCACTGTCTTTTGTCCAACGCTTGAGAAGGCTTCTCTCAGTGAAGCGCAGTCTGTCCTGACAACAAGCATGTCAGTGCATTCTTCCAACATTAGAAAGGATCATCCATAGCAATCGAAAAATTAAAATGCTAAGCAGTATGGCATTGGTAGTTCTCACACAGCAATCATGTATGGCGTGTGGTCTGTGTGTGTACGTGTGTGTGCGCATCTCTGCATACACATGTCTATGAGTGAGTGTAGCTGTGTCTGCAGCCAGGTCATCCATGATACAAGTCAGTATTGAAATTTGCCGTTCGAGAAACATGGGTGAACGTCTAATTCTGACGTGAGACTCTGCGAGCTGGTAGCAGCATGATCCGCAGACTATGTTCATCTTCATCTCTTATCAAAAGTAAAGACTTATAAGACAGAAGGAGAGAGGCATTCCACTCAACTCTATTTGCCCTAAGAGGAAAATATCCAAGCCAACATAACTGAAGAGAGCTTTCTCATTGACACAGCTGTTTGATATGAGAGAAGGATGTGTGACTTTTTCTTGAACAGGCCCATGACAGTAGTCTCTTAAGTATGCGTCACATCGAGTACCTCTTTTCTCTTCTTATTGAATTTATTGGAAAGACTGATTTCCTTCCTCCTCCTACTCACGTCAACCTCCCTTATAGTTAACGAGGATCATCTTTAAATGAATGTTTTCCTTTATAAGGTTATTAGTACCCTCTAAAACACAATAGATGGCATATGACAATCAGAACCACGCTGTTCTCAGCATATATGCCTGTAATCAATAGATGCCATTTTACTATCCCTGGTTCTTGACATATACAAGAGAATGTATTACTAACCTTATATACAGATTATACTTCAATGCTGGCTTTACTCTTGCAATTCATTGCTATAATAAACCAACAAGTGAGGCAAGTGTGATGTATTGTCCAATCAGCTTAGCTAGCTACATTACATTTTTGTGACACTGACTGCCCTATTCATATGTAACACATGGCATGGTATGATAAGACAATGCATAAATAAATGAATCACAACCCATGCTCAGCATTGTGACTCGATCACCCTACAATGTTCATATGGAAATAAGACTGTTATTTGTCCCTAGGGATGACATGACACTTTTTCTATTTTACAGGATCAGTACAATGGATGCTGTATGTGCTGGTCAGCGACGGTTCAAGATAATGACAGTTYTTTGTCGAGAATACCACGTAAGCTGTATGGATAGTCAATAAGAAATGCTGACTAACACATTACACTCTTCCTCGAGCTAATAGAAAGAGGGAAAATAATATGTTGGTAATTTCAGAATGCTGTTAAAATGACTAGAAAATTCCTTTGGATTGTGTTAGAACTTTTGGACGTCACCCATGGGCACTAGTGGACAAACACTATTTCAGCACAAGAAGAGAAACAAAGAGGGATTATAAATTATAAAACGAACAAGACCTATTGCATTAAACTTAAATATATTTCTATTATTTTTAAGGCATATAGGAACTTTTGCAAGCTGCAGATACTTAAATTGTTTTACAAATAATTTTGTAGCTAGATCACGATTCCTGAAATGTAAAATAAATAACAAAACAAACAATGTATGTAAAATAGTGAATGAATCTTTACTGAATAATGAATCATAGACAATTACCCATTTATGAATTTACATGCGCATTAGACTACATTATAGACAAATCACGGGAGCCTGACGTAAAACGCTATCGAAGATTTTGTATTCGATAAAAAAGGTTTGTTCAACATTAATGTATGCAGGAACATTTTTTATTTTTATTTTAAAAAATGTCCAGATAGGATATAAAAACAAACTGACATGCATTTTCGTTGTGTGTGCTTTGGGTGAAGATTTCACTTTAGTTTTCTAATTAAAAGCTTTTACACTCTTCAAGCGCATGCAGCACAGATTACCAGGAAAGAGTGACCCCTTTCACACGGCTAACCCTGTCAACTGATCGTGTAGACATAGGGAACTACAGGAAACAAACCAAGTGTCATACATTTATGTGAGGGAGTAAACAAAAACATTTCCATGACAAAACATGCTATTCACTTAAGCTATCGCAGAATATGCAACCCGCTCCTTTCAATGCCAGGATAGGCATCGACACTGGAAAATAACCTACCGTATGCCAACATAAATGAATAAAATACTATATATTGTCCTCTTTTATGAAGAAAATGTTATACAATGTATTGATGCAAATACTTTCTCAAATTCCGAAGGCATAAATATGATGTAGAGCGTGGTATGTTCAACATAATTACATTGCTTGCTATTTTAAATGTTTACATCGTGTGTGTGTGTGTGTGTGTGTGTGTGTCTCTGTGTGTGTGTCTCTGTGTGTGTCTCAGAGAGAGAGAGAGCGCGAGACAGATCCACACAAACTGATGAGGTTGCATTTAAAGAAAACACATTTTTGATTAATATAATATTTGAACGCATATTAAAATAGTTTCAAACTGTATAGTTTTCCTATCAAGAAACTATCGGAGTTTCTTATGAACCATACTCTGAAACTGATAGCTCACTTGCACTCGTATAACGCAGTAGGAAATGTATTTGCATGTAAAAACTAAGACACGTATAAAATTGTGTTGTGGGTGTTATCGAATTAACACTGTTAAATGCCAACTTGAGGCCATTGCATTTGCTTGTGTTATGTTGCTTTGTTAGCCAAAATCACAACCAACAACGTTAGGCTATTAAAAGTGCCTTCAAAAGTGTTTTTGATAGTAGCTTAACGTACTCTGAATAAAGATTGGAATGTCACCAAATGACTATCTTGTAGTTAAACAGGTAGGCTAGTTCTTGGATTAAGTAAATAAAGAGTTCCCAACCCTTTTGGAGGTTGCGTTGGGTTTGACAACATGATGAAACCGGTGGAAGCGATAAGGAGAGCTATAAACATAAGCAAAGCAAACCATAAGCAAAGTGTCGCAGGGACCACGACATATAGGTGTACGAACACATTCTATTTTAAGTCAAATGACCGAAATGATAAAGTTTTAAAAAACAGCCTTTTCAACACAAATTATGTCCCGGTCAGGAGCATGAACAGATGCCTTCTTGTATTCGGAGAAAACAATACTTGTGTTAGACATGCGTATAAAAAGATTGTCCCACCCGCGCATAGAAGCATGACTTACCATTTTCGGACACCACCCCGGCTATTGTGGGATCCTCGTCCGACTTGAGATGCTGTGGCTTCGCTTGCTTGCGACGGGACATGCTGCTGATACGCTGCGAGATGTTTCTGCTTTTTGCAGATACATCAGCGGCGACCGAATGGAAAAAAAAATGTTCACAAATAGTCTGGTTGCAAAAATTACGGGAATTAGCTGGTGTTGCTGTTGCGTGGATTGCGCATGTCGGTATATAATTATGATAGTGAATAATGCATTGCGATTAATGGTACTGTGTGAGGGGGATTGGCTGAAGTCCAGCGGACACACACTGGATATGGTAATGAGGGACAGACTAAGCAATTAGCTGCTTCACTCTCAGACTATCTGTCTCTCTTCTCTTGCTATCCACCTCCTCCAACAACACACAAAATCTCGTTTATTACGCCCAGCATTCATGGGGGTCTACGTCGCGGAAGGTCAGCTTTTCTCCCTTTCTACGGAGCTTTGTTTCACTACTGCTGGAGAGTCATTGACGCAATTCTTTTCTTGTGTGTATCCCATACTTCAGCCATGCTTTTAAGTAGTATTTTCCACTTGGGTTGTGTACTTCTGATAATTTAGATGACGGAATTCGAACAGTTTGCCTCAATGCTCATACTTTCCATCCATCTTTTCTTCCATCTTATTTAGGCTAGATAACTTTTGTCCCACGACTGAGTACGTCCTGTGAATGTGGCTGTGTGCATCTGAAAGTGTTTTTAATGTCCCTGAAGTGGTTCAGTCTTTTTTTACCTTCATATAATTGACAGCATCGTCATTCAAATCACCTCCTTGCCGTTGGACATCAGTCGCCGACACCCGCTAGAAGCGGATGGGACGGATAAAGTTTTTGAGGYTGGTTGTGAGTTGTTCCCAGTGCGCCTTTATGATGCAATTCCGTTATAAAGGGGAATTATAAAAGTTCGGTTTGATTGCCAGCGGACAAGCAAGGAACATACTCGTTCGAATTGCCACTCAAAGTTTGTTTTGCGTCTTCTCAGAATCCGCGCGCCTTGTCGGAGTTATGAAGTATGAAATAGTTCCTTGTCTCTATACGCACCTAATCGTTTGTATAATGAGCGTTTATAAAAAATAATAATAATAAAATACACCCCAACTGGCGCTGGGTGGCTAGATGTGGTCTTCCCCCTCGTGGTGCTTTGCTCCCGGCTGCGCGTTTGTCTCGAGCTGCTGTCCAAAGTCCCCTCTCTTCCGTCAGTTGCTCAACCAAAGACCCCGGTCCTTTCCAAAGAGCTTTAGATGTTTTTTCGGATCGATCTACGTTCTCATATGTCGGACAAGTCGGACAAGGCTTCGACTTCACTTGATGGTTCGTAACAGGAGCACTGCTTGGGAGGTTTGATGTAGCCGTTGTTGCCCTCGCCTTTAGCTCGGTGTGTGGGGACTGTGCTGTGTGTGAGAGAGTTAAAACCTTGGGCTAGGTTCAGCCCATTGCGTTGAGCGACCGCTAGGATGTACCACACCGTTACTGTTTAAGTCATACGCTTCACACTAGGCTATGGATTCCACGACGGAGCGATTTGATACCATATAGACATATATTTCCAAATATCAACCATCGGAATCATCGGTTTGTCTAAAGTGTAGTAAATAAAATTGATCTAAAAATGGGTCTGTGACTTTATGTATATCTAATTTGATTCCGTGTCCCTATAGCTGCTAACATTAATTTATTGCGAACAATGTGCTCTATATTTTATCATATAGGCCTAATTTTTATTTTTGTACATAACGTGGAAGAAAACATTGGAAACAAAAGTGTTGACACAAAGAGTTAATTTGTATTTCATTGTACATTTGACTRCGGTGATGCTGTGCTGGAGGCCTACTTCACCCCCTTTTGGTGCAATATTAATCAATTTTAAAAAGAGCGTTATTATCCACAAAGAGCGTTTATTTGCAGAAGTCTACAATTCCATTTTTGGTGTGCAACGTGTTTTAGTTCAGCTCCAGTTCCTGATAGGCTATAACAAACAACCAATAATGTAATTTCATCTGTGAAATAATATTAATGTGTGTTTTTTTCTCTTCCTCAGTGTTCACCTGTGTTAAATAAACATGCCCTGGCTACATTTTCTTGCAAATGGTGATTTACATTGTAGCCTAGTAGRCTACTTTGCAAAGGTGGGATTTGGGGCGGTTTGGGAGGGGTTCATTCGGGGGAAGGACTGTATGAGTGACAAACACCTGTGTTGACATATTTTGTCAATCCGTGCATGGCTTGACGTCAAGCATTTTTTTCTTCTGATTTTCAAAAGTCAGATTGTGTTAATCACATAGAAAACGGTAAGTAATAATTCGTTGAGTTATTTTTCATATCATAGTAGACTATCAGTTTGTTTCTCTTCCCTGATTCAGAAACGAACATGAATGAGCGTATCCCCGTCGTGCATGAATACCATTCTAACACTTGAATATTTCCTTACTGTTAAATTCTGTATAGCCCTTTATATATATCCCGCCCCCCTCACAAAAAAAAATGCAATTTAATCTTTCTCAACAATTACATCAATAAAAGTGCAGTTTTCCTATTGTCCCCAAATCAAACAGCAGCTTATCAACCAAATGTAAATACCTTAACATATGTCAGTTAACCTAAGCAATAAGATTAGAAACTGATGAGGTTGCGTTTAAAGAAAAAAACATTTTTGATTAATATAATATCTGAAGTCATATTAAAATAGTATCAAACTGTATAGTTTCTTGATACGAAATCTATCGGAGTTTCTTATGAACCATACTCTGAAACAGATAGCTCACTTGCACTCGTATAACGCAGTAGGAGATGTATTTGCATGTAAAAACTAAGACAAGTATGAAACTGTTGTGGGAGTTATCGAATTAACACTGTTAAATGCCGACTTGAGGCCATTGCATTTGCTTGTGTTATGTTGCTTTGTTACCTAAAAGCACAACCAACAACGGTAGGCTATTAAAAGTGGCTTCAAAAGTGTTTTTTTGATAGTACCTTAACGTGCTCTGAATAAAGCTTGAAATGTCACCAAATTACTTTCTTGTATTAAAACAGGTAGGCTAGTTATTGGAGCAAGTAAATAAAGAGTTCCCAGCTCTTTTGGAGGTTGCGTTGGGTTTCACAACATGATGAAACCGGTGGAAGCGACAAGGAGATCTACGCGTAAAACCATAAGCAAAGTTTCGCAGGGACCACGACATATAGACGTAGAAACACATTCTATTTTAAGTCATTTGACCGATATTATAAAGTCACTTCTACATAAAAACATAGCCTTTCTAACAAAAATTATGCCCCGGAAAAGCTTGCATTCGGAGAAAACAATACGTTTTGTAGACTTGGACATGCGTTTAAAAAGATTGTCCCACCCGCAGATAGAAGCATAACTTACCATTTTCGGATACCACCCCGGCTATTGTGGGATCCTCGTCCGACTTGAGATGCTGTGGCTTCGCTTGCTTGCGACGGGACATGCTGCTGATACGCTGCAAGATGTCTCTGCTTTTTGCAGATACATCAGCAGCGACCGAATGAAAAAAAAAAAAAAACACAAATAGTCTGGTTGCAAAAATTACGGGAATTAGCTAGTGTTGCTGTTGCGTGGATTGCGCATGTCGGTATATAATTATGATAGTGAATAATGCATTACGATTAATGGTACTGTGTGAGAGGGATTGGCTGAAGTCCAGCGGACACACACTGGATATGGTAATGAGGGACAGACTAAGCAATTAGCTGCTTCACTCTCAGACTATCTGTCTCTCTTCTCTTGCTATCCACCTCCTCCAACAACACACAAAATCTCGTTTATTACGCCCAGCATTCATGGGGGTCTACGTCGCGGAAGGTCAGCTTTTCTCCCTTTTCTGTGGAGCTTTCTTTCACTTTTCTTTCACTAGTGCTGGAGATTCATTGATGCAATTCTTTTCTTGTGTGTATCCCATACTTCAGCCATGCTTTTAAGTAGTATTTTCCACTTGGGTTGTGTACTTCTGATAATTTAGATGACGGAATTCGAACAGTTTGCCTCAATGCTCATACTTTCCATCCATCTTTTCTTCCATCTTATTTAGGCTAGATAACTTTTGTCCCACGACTGAGTACGTCCTGTGAATGTGGCTGTGTGCATCTGAAAGTGTTTTTAATGTCCCTGAAGTGGTTCAGTCTTTTTTTACCTTCATATAATTGACAGCATCGTCATTCAAATCACCTCCTTGCCGTTGGACATCAGTCGCCGACACCCGCTAGAAGCGGATGGGACGGATAAAGTTTTTGAGGYTGGTTGTGAGTTGTTCCCAGTGCGCCTTTATGATGCAATTCCGTTATAAAGGGGAATTATAAAAGTTCGGTTTGATTGCCAGCGGACAAGCAAGGAACATACTCGTTCGAATTGCCACTCAAAGTTTGTTTTGCGTCTTCTCAGAATCCGCGCGCCTTGTCGGAGTTATGAAGTATGAAATAGTTCCTTGTCTCTATACGCACCTAATCGTTTGTATAATGAGCGTTTATAAAAAATAATAATAATAAAATACACCCCAACTGGCGCTGGGTGGCTAGATGTGGTCTTCCCCCTCGTGGTGCTTTGCTCCCGGCTGCGCGTTTGTCTCGAGCTGCTGTCCAAAGTCCCCTCTCTTCCGTCAGTTGCTCAACCAAAGACCCCGGTCCTTTCCAAAGAGCTTTAGATGTTTTTTCGGATCGATCTACGTTCTCATATGTCGGACAAGTCGGACAAGGCTTCGACTTCACTTGATGGTTCGTAACAGGAGCACTGCTTGGGAGGTTTGATGTAGCCGTTGTTGCCCTCGCCTTTAGCTCGGTGTGTGGGGACTGTGCTGTGTGTGAGAGAGTTAAAACCTTGGGCTAGGTTCAGCCCATTGCGTTGAGCGACCGCTAGGATGTACCACACCGTTACTGTTTAAGTCATACGCTTCACACTAGGCTATGGATTCCACGACGGAGCGATTTGATACCATATAGACATATATTTCCAAATATCAACCATCGGAATCATCGGTTTGTCTAAAGTGTAGTAAATAAAATTGATCTAAAAATGGGTCTGTGACTTTATGTATATCTAATTTGATTCCGTGTCCCTATAGCTGCTAACATTAATTTATTGCGAACAATGTGCTCTATATTTTATCATATAGGCCTAATTTTTATTTTTGTACATAACGTGGAAGAAAACATTGGAAACAAAAGTGTTGACACAAAGAGTTAATTTGTATTTCATTGTACATTTGACTTCGGTGATGCTGTGCTGGAGGCCTACTTCACCCCCTTTTGGTGCAATATTAATCAATTTTAAAAAGAGCGTTATTATCCACAAAGAGCGTTTATTTGCAGAAGTCTACAATTCCATTTTTGGTGTGCAACGTGTTTTAGTTCAGCTCCAGTTCCTGATAGGCTATAACAAACAACCAATAATGTAATTTCATCTGTGAAATAATATTAATGTGTGTTTTTTTCTCTTCCTCAGTGTTCACCTGTGTTAAATAAACATGCCCTGGCTACATTTTCTTGCAAATGGTGATTTACATTGTAGCCTAGTAGRCTACTTTGCAAAGGTGGGATTTGGGGCGGTTTGGGAGGGGTTCATTCGGGGGAAGGACTGTATGAGTGACAAACACCTGTGTTGACATATTTTGTCAATCCGTGCATGGCTTGACGTCAAGCATTTTTTTCTTCTGATTTTCAAAAGTCAGATTGTGTTAATCACATAGAAAACGGTAAGTAATAATTCGTTGAGTTATTTTTCATATCATAGTAGACTATCAGTTTGTTTCTCTTCCCTGATTCAGAAACGAACATGAATGAGCGTATCCCCGTCGTGCATGAATACCATTCTAACACTTGAATATTTCCTTACTGTTAAATTCTGTATAGCCCTTTATATATATCCCGCCCCCCTCACAAAAAAAAATGCAATTTAATCTTTCTCAACAATTACATCAATAAAAGTGCAGTTTTCCTATTGTCCCCAAATCAAACAGCAGCTTATCAACCAAATGTAAATACCTTAACATATGTCAGTTAACCTAAGCAATAAGATTAGAAATGACATTCTTAGCTTATATCGTTTTATTTCRTATAGTGCACCTTGTTAGAGCATCCTCTGTGTTTGCTATCAAGATAGGCCTACAGCTGAGTATTTTTCATTGCATTGGGCTGGGTCTTTTCCCCTGTGTCTAACATGTAGTGAGATACATTTTCATTGACAACAAGGTCATCCAATGAGCAAATTTGTAAGAAATTCCATCATCCCCTTAGAAGTTATGTCCAAAAGGATGTTAGTATCTGGTATTAATAGATGCAGCCATGGGAAGACAAAATCAGCTATTGATAATTGCAAGGAGTATACCGCAGCTACTGTATCGATCGGCGTGTCCTCCATTCCCCTGGTATAGAGAGATAAGAAGACAGACTCTTTAGAGCAATATAATTTCTTTTGACCTATCTGCTTGCTACAGACTTATGATGAATAGCTAGAGTGGCTAAAGTCCTTTATCACGAAAGTTACCCCTTGATATAATATTGATTCTTTATAACTAGCTCGCCACACAAAAAATCAAACTGTCCACTTGGCCATCATCATCATCAATATCATCACAAAGGCAGAGGAATGAAGATCCCCTGGTGCCTTCTAAAGGGAGCTCTCACAATCTCCTCTCTAATCTTTACTTCGCTGATGATGAAAGGAAAAGAAGAGATACAAAATGCCATTTAATCRTGTACACACACACCTTGTGTGAAAGGAAGACACAATTGGATCAGTAGTATTGTCGACTGGAGAGGCTTATGTTGAAATTGTTAATTAATTCGACGTGCGTTTTTGATTGATGTAGCCTGTGGGCGCACGCGTCTCCATAAAAATCTCCGAATATTTTTTTTAACCTTTATTTAAAGAGGCCAGTCAGTTAAGAACAAAATCCTTTTTACAAAAACGGCCTACCGGGGAACAGTGGGTTAACTGCCTTGTTCAGGGGCAGAACGACAGATTTTTACCTTGTCAGTTCGGGGATTTGATCCAGCAACCTTTCGTTTACTGGCCCAACACTCTAACCAGTAGGCTACACGCCGCTCCTAAAGATGACAACACTGTTCTAGTTCAAACCTACCGTAACCTTCACCTGCGTGAGACTGGCACTGTGGGAGGCACTTGCCAAGTAACTTGGTCCACTCATTCATCACGTTAAAATAGCCTAATACCCTGTTCCTCCCGCCCACTCCTTCACCCAAAACGCCATTCCTGTCACCTTTCTTATGATGCAGTTGTGGACAGTTAAGTCGTTTTCTTTGGAGATTGAGTCGGATATTTATTCAATAAATGGAAAATTAGGATTGGTAAATGTGTAGTTTAGTTGGCGTTGGATTAAAAACATATGGAGATGATCAATAACACGAATAGCCTACCAAACAAATGCATCAAATATACGTATAACTATTTTGTAAACCTGATACGGAAATACAACTCTTCTGCCTTTTAACACTGTTAGCCTAATGATGACTGTATTAGGTTTACAATAAAATGTGTGTTGCATATATGCTATTAACCGTGCACTCTGTCTGTATCCGCTCCTTGAGGGAGAGTGCGCTGGTAAAAGGGAGGGAGGGAGGGAATGAGGCAAACAAGAAACATGTAATCACCCAAACAATCGTTTTAGTCCTTTCCCCTTGGATTTGTGTCGTAAGGTAAGAACAGGGCACTTCTACTGCTAGTACTGTATTGTTAACATAAAATGTACCGGCTGACTTTTATTCCATACTTTTTCCAAACACCCTGCGCTGAACAGATATCTACTAGCCTACAGTATCTACTTCAAAGGATACACAGGGGGCCGCGAGACTGTTACAATGGGACTTGAAGGTAAAGTGTTGCTTTACAGTCCTAGTCGTTGTAAAGGGGACGTAGCCTATTGCATGCATAGTGACGAATAAGCTAATTAAAGTAATCTTCGTCATTTATCCTATGTAGCTGTGTTATAACAGAAACGTGTTGGTGTGGGGTGGTCATTTATCTGTTGTAGGTAATACGTCATGATTCATCACGGTATTTTTAGACGAATATCCGCAGTAGTCAATGTTTCGTTATTCATGTCTCAAATTTGCTAAAGCACAGAGAGAGTTCCCGTTGCTGCGACTTGTGTTATTGTGATTTCTAATCTGATAGGATGCGTTTTACAAGCCACCTCCCTCACCAATGCGCATAGTTTTGTCTGGGGCTAAACATTTCAGCATAGGCCACAGCTCTGAAGTAAATTGTCTTGCTGGGCTTTGTTGATTAAATATATTACAATATCCCGTACATAGATTACCCCAGTGGTCTATTTTATTAAATTATTTTGTATTATATAACAGACACATACCAGTTCATGTCATGGAACTCGGAATCTATTTGCTTGATATATTTAAATCTGTGGTTATTGTTTCAATTTCAGGACACCATACCACAACCTCAGCTCTCACAGGCACAGATTTAGACATTCATCCCCATGTTTCTCAAAAATCACATTTCGAAGTTGTTCCAAAAGTCACATTTCGAAGTGTTTAAGGTTAAGTTCAGGAATACAATTCTTAAGGTTAGGCATTAACTCCGAATGGTTATGGTAAGGGTCAAGGTTTGGGATAGGGCTTAAAACAAAAATATTAAAAACTACCTAATTAGAGGCAGACTCATCCACCAACCCTATCCACAAAGCCCTAGCAAAACCTAAATTTACTTGAAGGTAAAAGTGCTCACTGTTGCCCCTAGTGACCGCTTTCCACATCCCCTCCCGAAATGAAAGGAAGTCGAATACTTACTTGTATCAAGGGTGACCTGGCTGTGCATGCAAGCGTACACAAACACAGAGACACACACCCACACATATATACACTAACCGTCAAAGTTTTAGAACACCTTATTCAAGGGTTTTCTTTATTTTTACTATTTTCTACATTGTAGAATAATGGTGAAGACATCAAAACTATGAAATAACACATGGAATCATGAAATAAGCAAAAAAGTCTTGAACAAATCAAAACATATTTTATATTCTTCAAAGTAGCCACCCTTTACCTTGATGACAGCTTTGCACACTCTTGGCATTCTCTCAACCAGCTTCACCTGGAATGCTTTTCGAACAGTCTTGAAGGATTGTGATTGTGGAGGCCAGGTCATCTGATGRAGCACTCCATCACTCTCCTTGGTAAAATAGCCCTTACACAGCCTGGAGGTGTGTTACGTCATTGTCCTGTTGAAAAACAAATGATAGTCCCACTAAGCCCAAACCAGATGGGACGGCGTATCGTTGGAGAATGCTGTGGTAGCCATTCTGGTTAAGTGTGCCTTGAATTCTAAATAAATCACAGACAGTGTAGCCAGAAAAGCACCCCCACACCATAACACCTCCTCCTCCATGCTTTACGGTGGGAACCACACATGCGGAGATCATCAGTTCACCAACACCGCGTCTCACAAAGACATGACGGTTGGAACCAAAAATCTCCAATTTGGACTCCAGACCAAAGGACAGTTTTCTGTCTAATGTCCAATGCTTGTGTTTCTTGGCCCAAGCAAGTCTCTTCTTCTTATTGGAGTACTTTAGTAGTGGTTTCTTTGCAGAAATTTGACCCTGAAGGCCTGATTCACGCAGTCTCCTCTAAACAGTTGATGTTGAGATGTCTGTTACTTGAACTCTGTGAAGCATTTATTTGTGCTGCAATTTCTGAGGCTGGTAAGTCAAATGAACTTATCCTCTGCAGCAGAGGTAACTCTGGGTCTTTCCAGATTGACTGACCTTCATGTCTTAAAGTAATGATGAACTGTCATTTCTCTTTGCTTATTTGAGCTGTTACCATATAGGGCTATCTTCTGTATCCCACCCCTACCTTGTCACAACACAACTGATTGGCTCAAACGCATTAGAAGGAAAGAAATTCCACACATTTTCTTTTAACAAGGCACACCTGTTAATTGAAATGCATTCCGGGTGACTACCTCATGAAGTTGGTTGAGAGAATGCCAAGAGTGTGCAAAGCTGTCATCAAGGCAAAGGGTGGCTAATTTGAAGAATCTAAATTATTTTGTTTAACACTTTTTTGGTTACTACATGATTCCGTATGTGTTATTTCATAGTTTTGATGTCTTCACTATTATTCTACAATGTAGAAAATAGTAAAAATAAAGAAAAACCCTGGACATTGTAGATGCTAGCTTGGTCTTAGGTATAGTGGCTGTAATAACTATTAGGGGAATTAAAAGAAACCTAATGTCTGCTTTACCATAGATGTCATAGCAATTGCAGTAATTGCACGATTTGCGATGATATATGAATTTTAACTGTTTTACCCTGTTCTCAAAACTTTGGGCATAGAGGAACTAAATGTAAACAAATGGGATTCATTGCTACAAAAGGCGCACTGAAGAAGGATATTTTGGTCCTTGACTGGTACCCAATCAAGGACATAATTAAAATGATGAACTTGAGTGAACCACAATTATTAGAATCTGGCTACTGTATATTAAAAATATACGATTAGTGAGGCATTGGTTCTGTTAAAAGTATGGGATCCACTTTTACTCTTATGTCTGTAATATGGACTTCGACGGTTGTGAACATGTAGTTCTAGTTTCAGTAGGTTATTTTCCAGTTCTAGAGGAAAGTATGAATAAAGCTACGTGGTACTAGTTGGGGTTGTAGTTGTATGGGACAGAAATTGGAAAAACTCGCCACTTATATAGATAATCGAGTGTAATTGTTGAGCAGCAAGGATACATTGGCATTACTTTTTTGCTTGAGGGGTGGATTTGTTAATCCCATGACTAACAGGACGGCATAAAACAAAACATATTTGGTGGATCTGTCAGTGACAATATTTGTGGCACGTTTGGAGAAACAAGAGATGAAGCGCCCCTGAAGACAAAGATACAGTATGAATGAGTTGGCAAATATAGTTTTTTTTGGGGGGGGGGGGGGGTAGTGAAAGCCAAACAAA
>NC_036874.1:17982500-17987402 GCF_002910315.2 Salvelinus sp. IW2-2015 | reverse complement strand
ATGGGAGTATGTGTGTCTAAACTTTTGACTGGCACTGTACATATACACACACACACACACACACACACACACACACACACACACACACACACACACACACACACACACACACACACACACACACACACACACACACACACACACACACACACACACACACACACACACACACACACACACACACACACACACACACACACACACACACACACACCTGTGCCAGATTCTTGCAATAGTGTGCAACTGCAGCACGCAATTTGGGGCATTCCTGTGTCCCCGAGCATCCCGTTGTTTCCTGCATGAACCCCCACGAGCACCACATCTGCATGCCTGTGTGACACTTTTGAGTGTGCCCGACAAACGGGTGAATGACATTGTGTACGGTCGCCCCCGCCTCACTCTAGCACAGCAGGCGGGAGGCTGGGGTGACACTGTGTGCTGGCTAACTAGCTAGCTTGCTAGTTAGCAACACTGTGTGCTAGCTTGCTAGGTATTTGGCTGTATATTTATATTAACAATACTGTCTGATTTACCTATCAGATGTCATAGCATAATCAGTATTAAGTGATTTGATTTAGTTTACCCTGTTTCAAATTAGGCAAGATGAACTAAAATGAAACAAAGGTCTTGTACAGGAGATGAGTAAAATTTGATCTGACTGGCCCAATCAAGCCTAATTAAAATGAATTGAATTGACCAATTTAATCTGCTACTGTAATTAAATTTGTAGCTTGGGTGTAATTGGACTTTACCTTGGAACGGGAGACGCAGTGAAATGTTCATCGTTTCCAAGAAAAAACAACGTGTCAAATTGGTTGTGATAGGCAGTGCACCAAATGCAACCGAGACGCATTGACAGGACCCCTGTGTTACCAGCTCAGCACAAAAACAAAACATATTTGGTGGATCTGTCAGTGACAATATTGTGGCACGTTTGGAGAAACAAGAGATGAAGCGCCCCTGAAGACAAAGATACAGTATGAATGAGTTGGCAAAATATAGTTTTTTTTGGGGGGGGGGGGGGGTAGTGAAAGCCAAACAAAGAGAGGGCAGGGCAAAAGTGGATGGCAGAGAACATTTCAGGGATGATCAGAGTCACTGACACAGAGGTAGCACGAAGAGCAGTTTTCGAGAGGGCAGGGCAAAAGTGGATGGCAGAGAACATTTCAGGGATGATCAGAGTCACTGACACAGAGGTAGCACGAAGAGCAGTTTTTCAGAATGAAAGTGGAAAGAGGAGAGTCTAGTGTGAAAAGGTTATACCGGACAGTTGACGTTGTACTTCCTGTGTCATGTAATGTCACGTAACGCAATGTGTCAGTTTCATCATAGTGTGATTCTGATCCTTGTCCCAGGGGTAAGGGCTATGGCAGATTATAATCGGACCAGGGTTGGTATCTATTCCATTTCAGTTCCAGTCAATTCGGAAGTACACAGAAATTCCAATTCTCTTCAATGCTTTTCAACGAGGAACATTRAGAATTTGAATTTGGCTTACTTTCTGATTGAACCCAATCCTGACTCGGACTATACTCTTGACTGAGAAATGGGAGTAGTTAKAGTTCCCTTAGTCAGTGCTAAACTTTAATTCATCCTCCTGGGAGTAGAATGATGGGCCCTACTAGAATCTCTTAGACCATCTTTACACTCAAATCCTCTTGGATGAACCAATACAGAGCCTYTACCATACTTTAACCTTTCACACTCCAGAACGTTCCGCCATCCTAGTGAACACTGCTCCCTGCTACTGTAGTCTGGATCACTTAGGCCCTATATCCTGTATATTTTCACCACATTTAGAGTGTCATAGTTGTGCTCTTAGTTGTGCTCTTATCTTTATTGCTAAGTTGTACATGTCAAATTCTGGCATTACTACAGAAAAAAAGATTTCAGCGACGAGTGACTGAATACGAAATAATGCTGTGAGTTTCGCAGGCATGAAATCAGGAGCATCTCTTTTAAGATGAAGCAGTTTGTGTGTGTGCGAGCGTGTGTTGGGGCAGCTATCTGTGCTCGTGATGTAAAGAGATATGCGCACACATGCACGCGCACACACACACACACACACACACACACACACACACACACACACACACACACCTGTTGCCAGATTCTTGCAATAGTGTGCAACTGCAGCACGCAATTTGGGGCATTCCTGTGTCCCCGAGCATCCCGTTGTTTCCTGCATGAACCCCCACGAGCACCACATCTGCATGCCTGTGTGACACTTTTGAGTGTGCCCGACAAACGGGGTGAATGACATTGTGTACCGGTCGCCCCCGCCTCACTCTAGCACAGCAGGCGGGAGGCTGGGGTGACACTGTGTGCTGGCTAACTAGCTAGCTTGCTAGTTAGCAACACTGTGTGCTAGCTTGCTAGGTATTTGGCTGTATATTTATATTAACAATACTGTCTGATTTACCTATCAGATGTCATAGCATAATCAGTATTAAGTGATTTGATTTATGTTTACCCTGTTTCAAATTAGGCAAGATGAACTAAAATGAAACAAAGGTCTTGTACAGGAGATGAGTAAAATTTGATCTGACTGGCCCAATCAAGCCTAATTAAAATGAATTGAATTGACCAATTTAATCTGCTACTGTAATTAAATTTGTAGCTTGGGTGTAATTGGACTTTACCTTGGAACGGGAGACGCAGTGAAATGTTCATCGTTTCCAAGAAAGAACAACGTGTCAAATTGGTTGTGATAGGCAGTGCACCAAATGCAACCGGACGCATTGACAGGACCCCTGTGTTACCAGCTCAGCACAKAAACAAAACATATTTGGTGGATCTGTCAGTGACAATATTGTGGCACGTTTGGAGAAACAAGAGATGAAGCGCCCCTGAAGACAAAGATACAGTATGAATGAGTTGGCAAAATATAGTTTTTTCACCACACACACACACACACACACACAACCTGTGGCCAGATCTCTTGTAATTACGCTGCTGCAACTGAAGCAGCTACACAGCAAATTTGCGGCATTCCTGTCAGTCACCACGACGCGCACCGTTGTTTTCCTGCATGAACCCCCGAGAGCACACATCTGCATGCCTGTGTGACACTTTTGAGTGTGCCCGACAAACGGGGTGAATGACATTGTGTACCGGTCGCCCCCGCCTCACTCTAGCACAGCAGGCGGGAGCTGGGGTGAAACTGGTGCTGGCTAACTACCTAGCTTGCTAGTTAGCAACACTGTGTGCTAGCTTGCTAGGTATTTGGCTGTTTATTTATATTAAAATACCTGTCTGATTTACCTATCAGATTGTCATAGCATAAATCAGTATTAGTGATTTGATTTATGTTTATACCCTGTTTACAAATTAGGCAAGTGAACTAAAATGAAACAAAGGTCTTGTACAGGAGATGAGTAAAATTTGATCTGACTGGCCAACAACGCTAATTAAAATGAATTGAATTGACCAATTTAATCTGCTACTGTAATTAAATTTGTAGCTTGGGTGTAATTGGACTTTACCTTGGAACGGGAGACGCAGTGAAATGTCATCATTCGTTTCCAAGAAAGAACAACGTGTCAAATTGGTTGTGATAGGCAGTGCACCAAATGCAACAGACGCATTGACAGGACCCCTGTGTTACCAGCTCAGCACAAAAACAAAACATATTTGGTGGATCTGTCAGTGACAATATTGTGGCACGTTTGGAGAAACAAGAGATGAAGCGCCCTGCAAGACAAAGATACAGTATGAATGAGTTGGCAAAATATAGTTTTTTTTTGGGGGGGGGGGGGGGTAGTGAAAGCCAACAAAGAGAGGGAGGCAAAGAGCAGGAAGAGATCGGCAGAGAACATTTCAGGGATGATCAGAGTCATTGACACAGAGGTAGACGAAGAGCAGTTTTTCAGAATGAGAAGTGGAAGAGAGGAGACTAGTTGTGAAAAGGTTATACGCGGACAGTTGAGTTTGTACTTCCTGTGTTCATGTAATGTCACGTAACGCAATGTGTCAGTCATATATCAGTAGGTGATTTTCTGATCCTTTCGTCCAGCGGAGGGGTAAGGGCATGGCAGATTATAAATCGGACCAGGGTTGGTATCTTATTCCATTTCAGTTCCAGTCAATTTCGGAAGTACAACAGAAATCTCAATTCTCTTCAATGCTTTTTCAACGAGGAACATTAGAATTTGAATTTGGCTTACTTTCTGATTGAACCCAATCTTGACTCGGACTATACTTGACTGAGAAATGGGAGTAGTTAACAGTTCCTTAGTCAGTGCTAAACTTTAATTCACTCCTGGGAGTAGAATGATGGCCCTACTAGAATTCTTAGACCTCTTTAATACATCAAATCCTCTTGATGAACCAATACAGAGCCTGTACCATACATAGTTGAAACTCTTCCACACTCCAGAACGTTCCGCCATCCTAGTGAACACTGCTCTCCTGCTACTGTGTAGTCTGGATCACTTAGGCCTATATCCTGTATATTTTCACCACTTTAAGAGTGTCATAGTTGTGCTCTTAGTTGTGCTCTTATTTTATTGCTAAGTTGTACATGTCAAATTCTGGCATTATCAGAAAAAAAGATTTCAGCGACGAGTGACTGAATACGAAATAATGCTGTGAGTTTCGCAGCATGAATCAGGAGCCTCTCTTTTAAGATGAAGCAGTTTGTGTGTGTGCGAGCGTGTGTTGGGGCAGCTATCTGTGCTCGTGATGTAAAGAGATATGCGCACACATGCACGCGCACAACACACCACACACACACACACACACACACACACACACACACACACACACACACCACACAACACACACACACACACACACCCACACCCAACACACACACACAACACACACACACACACACACACACACACACACACACCACACAGCACACACACACACACCCACATTCCATCACACGTTATTACG
>NC_036874.1:17970870-17978920 GCF_002910315.2 Salvelinus sp. IW2-2015 | reverse complement strand
TTGGGGGGGGGGGGGGGGTAGTGAAAGCCAAACAAGAGAGAGGGCAGGGCAAAAGTGGATGGCAGAGAACATTTCAGGGATGATCAGAGTCACTGACACAGAGGTAGCACGAAGAGCAGTTTTTCAGAATGAAAGTGGAAAGAGGAGAGTCTAGTGTGAAAAGGTTATACCGGACAGTTGACGTTGTACTTCCTGTGTCATGTAATGTCACGTAACGCAATGTGTCAGTTTCATCTAGTGTGATTCTGATCCTTGTCCCAGGGGTAAGGGCTATGGCAGATTATAATCGGACCAGGGTTGGTATCTATTCCATTTCAGTTCCAGTCAATTCGGAAGTACACAGAAATTCCAATTCTCTTCATGCTTTTCAACGAGGAACATTTAGAATTTGATTTGGCTTACTTTCTGATTGAACCCAATCCTGACTCGGACTATACTCTTGACTGAGAAATGGGAGTAGTTAAGTTCCTAGTCGTGCTAAACTTTAATTCATCCTCCTGGGAGTAGAATGATGGGCCCTACTAGAATCTCTTAGACCATCTTTACACTCAAATCCTCTTGGATGCACACACACACACACACACACACACACACACACACACACACACACACACACACACACACACGTTCATCCAGGTCCCCATCGGGAGATTACGTGAATAACAGCCACTAGGGGCAAAAAATATATATAAACACTCTAGCAAGCCGCAAGCATACATTGCTAGGCACTCGCTTTTAGTTTTCTTGTTGTAAAACCTATTCCAAACCTTAACTTACAGGTCACAGGCAAAGGTGTCCCTGTTTTTCCAAACCTTTCTACATACAACAGCTAAATACATCATAAAATGATCTACAGTAATATAATGGTCAAGGTAGTGGTGGAATCCTTGTTATAACACTCAAAGAGGCACGGCTGCCTGTCAACATGCTCCTTTGGAATGCTTGGAAATGATGGTTCAAAGTTACTGGATTTTAGTGCACAATCTGCTCACCTGCTGGATATTGTACTGTTGAAAGAAAAAAAATCGGAACTCTATTTCACATTGGACGAGCTATTCCAGTCAGGAATTAATCCGGTGTCAGGATATCAAAATAGTTTTCCATTTTCACTAGTGCTGCACTGTGACATTCGCGTCGGTTGGGTTTATGCAAATTCACCAGGGAAGATCATGAGCATGGATGTTCTTGGCTAGCTAAGCCACAGTTGGGATAGCTAATGTTTATTAGCTAGCTATCCAGCTATCCACCTTGTGTCCACAGTACAATTGTCAGAAAGGGACTAGCTAGCTATATATGGTCAAATTTGCAGAATTATTTTCATGTGGTAGTTAGCCACATTTTGGTTAGCTAGTTAGCTTGCTGGCTGCAGCACCAATGGCTAGATGGTTTACTTTGTGGGAAACAATATTTCTAGCTAGCTAGCTAACATTCATTGTACACTGAACAAAATATAAAGACAACATGCAACAATTTCAAGGATTTTCAGTAGGCCCGAATCTATGGATTTCACATGAGTGTTAATACAGATATGCATTAACAAATACCTAAAAAGAAAGGTAGGGGAGTGGATTAAAAAAACTGTCAGTATCTGGTGTGACCACCATTTGCCTCATGCAGCGCGACCCATCTCATTCGCATAGAMATGATCAGGTTGTTGATTGTGGCTTGTGGAATGTTGTCCCACTCCTCTTCAATGGCTGTGCGAAGTTGCTGGAAATTGGCGGTAACTGGAGCACGCTGTTGTACACGTCAATTAAGAGCATTACAAACATGCTCAACGGGCGACATGTCTTGTGAGAATGCAGGGCAAGGAAGAACTGGGATATTTTCAGCTTCCAGGAATTGTGTACAGATCATTGCGATATGGGGCCGTGCATTATCTTGCAGAAACATGAGGTGATGGCGGCGGATGAATGGCACGACAATGGGCCTCAGGATCTCGTCGCGGTATCCATCACAGTATCTCTGTGCATTCAAATTGCCATCGAAAAAATGCAATTGTGTTCAGGTGAAAAACCTGGATGTGGAGGTCCTGGGCTGGCGTGATTACACGTGGTCTGCAGTTGTGACGCCATTTGGACGTACTGCCGAATTCTCTGAAACAATGATGGAGGCAGCTTATGTAAGAGAAATGAACATTCAATGACCTGGCAACAGCTCTGGTTGACATTCCTGCAGTCAGCATGACAATTTGCGTGCTCCCTCAAAGCTTGAGACATCTGTGGCATTGTGTTGTGTGACAAAACTGCACATTTTAGAATGGCCTTTTATTGTCCCCACCACAAGGTGCACCTGTGTAGTGAACATGCTGTTTAATCAGCTTCTTGATATGCTTTCCTGTCAGGTGGATGGATTACCTTGGCAAAGGAGAAATGCTCACAAACAGGGATGTAAAGAAATTTGTGCACGAAATTTGAGAGAAACAAGCTTTTTGTGCATATGGAACATTTCTGGGATCTTTTATTTCAACTCATGAAACATGCGACCAACCCTTTACATGTTGCGTTTATATTTTAGTTCAGTGTACATGTGTTGTGTCATACAACAAGTCTTATCAATTAAAATACACTGTCTGGCTATAGCTATCTAACTAGCTTGATCATATCTCATTATTTGCATATGAGTAATTATTGTTGACGTACATGTTTATTTCCCAGATACACAAGTGTCTTCTCACATCATATCAGTATCATTTCTCATCCAGAAAATGACTCATAAAAGCCTTGTCTCTAGCTTGTGTTCCTTGCAGTAAGCCATTATTCTTTTATTTTTGCCCTCAAATGATGTAATCCTTGCATTCTATGCCCAGAAAATMACATCTTCACCAAAAAGCAGAAATTACACCTAAAATGTAGTCAAAGACAAAAAGTTGTTGAGACTTATTTAATGAAGCCTAAATTAGCATTATTATGTAGTGTTATGTTTTTTTTGTGGAGACCTTTGCCTGCCTCCTTTAACCATTCAGAAGTAATGCTTAAACTTAACCGTCAAGTTGTTTCTGTTTTAACCCTATCCCAAAGCCCTTAACTTAACCAGTCAGATTCTCATGCAGTGACTGCGTTAAAGACACTAGTGCATAACTGAATTTAATAACTATTTTACAGCACTTCTCATAATGCATTATCATAATGAGTGTGTTTGTTGTGTGGTGTGTGTGTGTGTGTGGTGGTGTGTGTGTGTGTGTGTGTGTGTGTGTGTGTGTGTGTGTGTGGTGTGTGTGTGTGTGTGTGTGTGTGTGTGTGTGTGTGTGGGTGGTGGTGGTGCGTGGCGTGCTGTGCGGTGCGCTGCGTGTGTTGTGTGGGTGTGCGTGCAAGTGGGTGCTTGCATGTGTGTTGTACACAATCTGTGTGTGTGTGTGTGTGGGTGTGCGTGCGTGCAAGTGGGTGCTTGCATGTGTGTGTACACGTCTGTGCGTGTGTGCATGCATACGTGTGTATGGAGTATATGTGTGTGGTAGAGGTGGCCGTTAGATATATCCAGCGTTGAAGGAACGTAGCCGAGAGATTGTACAGCAATTACTTTGAGGCCTTGGTCTGGTCAGCTGTGGCTCTAATGCCATTTCCAAGAACAATGAGCAGAAAAGGGCTAAAGCCTCAATGATGACACTTAATCGCATTGGAATTCRTTGCCAGGCCTGACCTTGGAAAGATATTAACCACTCGACAAGTGACACCCGGTGCGTGTGTGCTTATGTGTGTCTCCCTGCGTTTTCGTCTGTGTGTGTCTTTCTGTGTGTACTTGTGTGCGTGCACACGCATCTAAAATAGTTTGCGAGTTTCAGTCTTCAACATGTAAGTGTATTTCAGGAAAAAAATTTGACAAGGACATTATAAATCATTTTGCGATTGTTTGTTTAATCAATATMAAGAGATGTGAAATAACGAAGAGGGACTTGTGGAAAAATGACAGTTGATGTTTTATKCACCAACATTCAGCATAGTGACAATTCCCTGTTCACAATTGTAACGTAAAAGTGCACACACAGTATGTGATGCTAAACGTACCCAATTTAAATCTGAGGCGTCTAGCGTAAAGAGAGGCGTGTTAGCATACGAGATGTTCCTAAAGTGGTCGAAGATAGTGTGGCTGAGAGACTGTCTGTGTTGGACAGGAGGCAGACCATTGGGGGCAGGGATCTGGGGTCTCTAGACCAGTGATATGTATGCCACATTGTCTGTTCAATAGAGGCCTTTGAATTTTTAAACAGCATCAGTTACCCCGGACTGTCATTGTTTTGGCACCATTGGCCTTGTTCAATCCTGGTAAGTGCATATCTGACAGTGTAGGGAGGGATGGATAGTGCTCAGGTGACTTAACTAACCGTGTGTTTTATTAGAAATTAATATCACAACATTAAGTCATTGTTTATAGAGGGTAGGGGTTAACTACGTGTGTGTGTGCACACGCTTGTGTGTGTGCGTGCGTGCGTGCATGTGTGCGTGTGTGGTGTCMGAGAAAGAGTGCGAAAGAGAGAATGAAGGAGAGCGATTGCCAACATAGATTCTTCACGCATGAGTAGTTAGTTCTTGTTGTAATGAATGCACCAATCCGCTAAGGTGGAAAATGTGTGTTTCTGCGAGCTCTCCTCCAATGACTGTTTCCTTTCAATCCACATTACCTTATCCGGCATCAGCCATGTTTAATTGAACTCCCTTGGTCTCTACCACGGAGGTGGGTTTCAATGCGAACAAGTAGGGTCTATTGAAAGGCTCGAAAGCTCGGCAGCCCTTGGGTGCCCTAAAAGCAGAAGCAAAAAGTCACTTAAGCTGATACTACTCAATGTGAACAAATGTGTTGTCTGGAAGCCGGTGAATAGAGCAAAAAGTGTGTTGCTAAAGGCCATGGGACTAATCCACATAAATCATTGAACACTGCAATGATCTTAGATGGAGAAAATTGTCAGTTCATTTTTTTATTTTTTTTATGTAACCAGGCATGTCAGTTAAGAACAAATTCTTATTTACATTGACAGCCTACCAGGGAACAGTGGGTTAACTGCCTTGTTCAGGGGTAGAACAACATATTTTTACCTTGTCAGCTCAGGGATTTGATCCAGCGACATTTTGGTTTTTGGCTCAACACTCTAACCACTAGGCTACCTGCCGCCCCAAGTTTAACAGAATTTTTTTCTTCAATTTCCCCTTTTTACTGATTTGCATCTAGTTGTAGTCAGTACACGCATGAGACAATATAATTATCGAGTATAATATAATACAAAAAAAGAAACCGAGCTGTATTCAGAACTCTCACAGAGAGAACAAAACTGTCTCTTTTCAAAAAATCGTTTCCCCCCCCCCTCTAATATTGGACAGTTGTGTGTCTGAAATTCACATGTGCAGCATGCTATAACACAAAACAAAAACAAAAGAGAGCTGCAGACAGGACTGTGGATTCTGCATGTGAAAAGGCAGAGTAGAGCATTACCATGATAAAGAGACCGCACCAATTAGAACAACGTGGTGTATAMGAATCAAAAGCCTTATTAAAATGATGGCGCTAAAGCCCAGGTCACTGAGGCTACAGCTGGAAACAGCTTTGTGTAAGTAGTCCTTGACTTGTTGAATTCATGTCTGGGTTTGCCAGGTCCCCAGTCTMGTATCTCTCTCTCAATTCAATTKAATTWGTTTTATTGGCATGACGTAACAATGTACATATTGRCAAAGCTTATTTTGGATATTAACAATATAAAAAATAAAAATTCWGAATCAAAATTGTCAACGGGACAACAGTAACAACAATAACCAAGTGTCAAAATACCCATACATTCAACAATAACAATAAGCTCAACAATAACTCTCTCTCCATGGAGAGTGAAACCCAGTATCACTTCTTACACTTGGCTGTGGAGTCCTCGTCTTTCAAATCTATAGTGACGTTAACTCCTCACGGAAGCGTGCAGTGTTTGCCATTTTGTTTTCTAAGAACATAGAGACACCGGTCTCTCGCATTTCACAGGGACACTTCACAACGTCATGAGATATTCTGACACTGACATGGAAATGTATCAATCACATATCGCCTCGGAGGTTGTTTCCGAAACAGGGTTACTCATGCAGTGTATGTGTCGGTGTGTCAATGTTCCATGTTCCTATCTGTCTGCCTTGTGTTTTGGAGGCCTGCCAGATTGAAGAGGAAGAGCACCTATTTTGCTGAGAGGTAATTGCTACACAGAAGCCTGATTGCCAGGATCTTTCACTGGGAACAGTCCCCGGCTCCCCTTTCCACCTACACCCACCAACAACCTGATTACAAATCAACTTATTGATTTGATGAGTGCAAGATGTTTGCTAATAACTGCTCTCATACCATCTGTTAATCTTTGTTGTGATTAAAGAGGTAATCCCAATACCCATTATTCCCAATGACACAGGCCAGGATCTTTCTTTTACGCAAGGGAGAGCAGCTCCAAGGATATCGGTGATCTCCGACTGCGATTGAGAAATCGTCTCCCGCCTCCCGCACAACAAACATGATACAAACAAGAATTACAACCCTCACTAAAAGTCCATTACCTCTTATAATCACACAAAATGATTTTTCTTAAATATGATAATAAATCACAGGGCGGATCAATAGCCTGAGGACCAACTGCTATGCACTGATAACGTATCAATCAATATTTAGTATTTCGATTTTAATTAATACCCGACCAGCGTCTAGAGGCCTGTTAACAGAGAGAAAATATTATCTCCAAAACGAGAGACAATAAATAAATAGATGAAAAGAATAGAACCCTGTTAGCATGCTCAAGTTGTTCCTCATATCTGTCATCGATTAGTTAGTTGTTTAGCTGTGATTAAGGTGCTAGGAAATTATTTAAAAGAGGGGTAGTGTGTGTGTGTCTGTTGGGAGGGGACAGGCAATGTCAGCATCTACAGATGGCCATGTCTCCAGAGCATGCTGGGTATTGAGGCGGGAAAAGCATCACTAAGCACCTGCAGCCAGGATACAAAAACATCCCTGAACACACACACACACACACATTCTAAAACATCCTTATTTATTGATAGGATTACTATAATCCAATGCACACATGTAAAACCTGTCATTTGTATTAACACATTAACTTAAATTAAAGCATCCAGTAAGATCATGGATCACATTGTATTTCAGTTCTTGAGTCTTGTCATTCACATAATTAACGTACCTCATATACTGCTGAGCCATTCAATTGAGTTCATTATAGATCAACTGAACAAAGCTATACTTACTTTACAGTATATTCCACAGTCTAAATCACACAGACCTAAGGCTTAGCATTAATTGAAGTTCATTTCCTGAACTACTTTGCACTGTACAGTAAAACCCACAATTAATTTGCCATCGCATGACTCTACAGAAACACTTAACGAAATAGTTTCAGAGCATTTAGTCATTACATCCTGAGTATGTTGCACGCACACTTTAAAGAAGGGGTGTACGGGGTAATCTTTCCTTGGTTTTAACTGGTAAATCACTGCTTAAACATAGGACTGCCAACTGTTTTCAATTGGATGGCCACCACAGACATTTGCAATCATTTTTCTTGATAAAGAGATTCAAATAGATAAATATTGTCCAGTGCATTCAGAAAGTATTCAGACCCCTTCCCTTTTTCCACATTTTGTTACGTTACAGCCTTTTTCTAAAATGGATTAAAAAAAAAAAAATCCTCATTAATCTACAGACAATACCCTATAAAGACAAACAATTTTTAGATACAGTTGAAGTCAGAAGTTTACATACACTTAGGTTGGAGTCATTAAAACTCGTTTTTCAACCACTCCACAAATTTCTTGTTAACAAACGATAGTTTTGGCAAGTCGGTTAGTACATGTACTTTGTGCATGACACAAGTCATTTTTCCAAACATTGTTTACAGACAGATTATTTCACTTATAATTCACTGTATCACAATTCCAGTCTGTCAGAAGTTTACATACACTAAATTGACTGGGCCTTTAAACAGTTTGTAAAGTTCCAGAAAAAATGTCAGGGCATTAGAAGCTTCTGATAGGCTAATTGACATAATTTGAGTCAATTGGAAGTGTACCTGTGGATGTATTTCCAG
>NC_036874.1:17926717-17970845 GCF_002910315.2 Salvelinus sp. IW2-2015 | reverse complement strand
CCGAATCTATGATTTCACATGATGTTAATACAGATATGCATTAACAAAAATACCTAAAAAGAAAGGTAGGAGTGGATTAAAAAAACTGTCAGTAATCTGGGTGTGACCACCATTTGCCTCATGCAGCGCGACCCATCGCATTCGCATAAGATGATCAGCTTGTTGATTGTGGCTTGTGGAATTGTCCCACTCCTCTTCAGCATTGTGCGAAGTGCTGGAAATGTGGCGGTAACTGGAGCACGCTGTTGTACCCACGCAATAAGAGCATTACAAACCATGCTCCAACGGGCCGACATGTCTTGATGAGAATGCAGGGCAAGCGAAGACTGGGATATGTTCAGCTTCCAGGAATGTGTACAGATCATTGCGAATATGGGCCGTGCATTATCTTGCAGAAACATGATGATGGCGGCGGATGAATGCGCACGACAATGGCCTCAGGATCTCGTCGCAGGGTATCCCATCCACAGTATCCCTCGTGCATTCAAATTGCCATCGAAAAATGCAATTGTGTTCAGGTGAAAAAACCTGGATGTGGAGGGTCCTGGCGCTGCGTGATTACACCTGGTCTGCATTGTGACCCATTTGACGTACTGCCGAATCTCTGAAACCAAGATGGAGGCAGCTTATTGTAAGAGAAGATAACATTCAAGACCTTAGGCAACAGCTCTGGTTGACATTCTGCAGTCAGCATGACAATTTGCGTGCTCCCTCAAAGCTTGAGACATCTTGTGCATTGTGTTGTGTGACAAAACTGCACATTGAGAATGCCTTTTATTGTCCCCACCAACAAGGTGCACCTGTTGTAGTGAAATCTGTTTAATCAGCTTCTTGATAGCTTTCCTTCAGGTTGGATGGATTACCTTGGCACAAGAGAAATGCTCACAAAAAGGGATGTAAAGAGAGAATTTGTGCACGAAATAATGAGAGAAACAAGCTTTGTTGGTGTCATATGGACAAATTCGATCTTATTACAAACCATGAACACATCCGACCAACCCGTTTACAATCTTGCGTTTATATTTTAAATTCAAGTGTACATGCTGTTTATACAACAACGTGCTTTATCAATTAAAATACCACTTCTGGACATAGCTACTACACTAGCTGATCAATATATCTCATTATTTGCATATGACGTAATTATTGTTGACGTACATGTTTATTCCCAGATACACAAGCTGTCTTCTCACAGCATATCAGTATTCATTCCTCATCCAGAAAATGACTCAGTAAAGCTTACCAAGATTGTCTAACTACGCTTGGTTCCTTGCAGATAAGCCATATTCCTTTATATCCTTTGCCCATCAAGATTTGATGTAATCCTTGGCAATTATCATGCCCAGAAAATTAACATCTTCACCAAAAAGCAGAATTACACCTAAATGTAGTCAAAGACAAAGAAAGTGTGTGAGACTCTATATAATTGAAGGCCTAAAATTAGACATTATGTAGTAGCTGTTAGTCGTTTTTTTGTGGAGACCTGTTGCCTGCCTTCTTAACCATTCAGAAGTAATGCTAAACTTAACCGTCAAGTTGTTTTCTGTTTTAACCCTATACCCAAAGCCCTAACTTAACCAGTCAGATTCTCATGCAGTGACTCACTTGCGTTAAAGAACACTATGCCATATCGAATTTAAATAACTATATTTACAGCAGATTCATATCCATAGATTTATCAAATGATGGTTGTGGTGTGTGTGTGGTGTGGTGTGTGTGTCATGTGTACCAACGACAATCAAACCGAGGCACCTTGTGTGTTGTGAGATGTGTGTGTGTGTGAACTGGGTTAGTGGTGTTGGAAGGCTGTGAGGTTCGTGTGTGGGTGTGTGGTTGGTGTGTGGTGTGTGTGTGTGTGATGTGTTGTGTGCAGCATTGTGTGTGTGGTGTGTGGGTGGGTGCAGGGTGGGATGGTGGCTGTGGTGGGGTGCTGCATGTGTGTGTACACATCGGGTGTGTGTGGTTGGTCGATGTGGGTACGTCGCGTGCTAAGTGTTGTTGCGTTGCTGCATGCGTGTGTTACGACGGGAGTTCTGTGCGTGGTAGATGCTGAGTCATACGGTGGTGTATGATAATATGTTGCTGTTGGTATGAGAGTGAGCCTGTAGATATAATCCAGCTTGACGAGCCGAGAGATTTGGTACGAACGCAAAGTACTGATTGAGTCCTTTGAGTCTGAGCGATCAAGCTTGTTGAGCTCGTCTAATGTGCCCCATTTGTCGTCAAGGCGAACCATCATGAAGCAGAAAAAGAGGCCTTAACAAGCACACCCAATCATATGGAACACTTAATCTCGAACAATAATCTTTGCCAGCCTGACCCTATGAAAGAATATGTAACCACGTCGACAAGTGACCACCCAAAGCTGCTGACGGAGCATAGCCTGTGCCTCTAGGGTGATCGTGAAATCTTACCCTGCGTTTTCAGTCTCGCGTCGTCGTGATCTAACTCGTGTAGTGTACCTGGTGTGCGGTTGCGACTACGCATTAACTGAGAATAGTTTCCGCGAGTCTCGTCATTAACATGTAAGTGTTATTTCAGTGGGAGAAAAAAATGTTACAAGGACATTATAAAGCAATTTTGCGAGTTTGTTTCACAATCAAGTATGTAGAGCAGAATGATAGAAAATAACGAAGAAGGACATTGTGAAAAATGACAGGTTATTTTATTACACCAACATTCAGCATTAGTACAATTACCCCTGTGTCACAATTGTACACTAAAAGCTGCACACACAAGGTATGTGATGCCTGAAACGTACCCAACTTATAAATCTAGGCGGTCTAGCGTAAAGAGAGGCGTGTGAGCATACGATGATGTTCCTAAGAGAGTGGTCGAACGATAGTGTGGCGTTGAAGAGACTGTCATGAGTAGGTTGAGAACAGAGGGGCCAGACCGATTGGGGCAGGGATCTGAGGCGTTCTCTAGACCAGTGATATGTATGGCCACATGTCTGTATCAATAGAGCCTTTAATTTTTAAAGCAGCATCAGTATTACCCCGGACTGTCACATTGTTTGGCCAACCATGCCTTGTCAATCCTAGGTAAGTGCATATCTGACGATGTGTAGAGGAGGATGGGACTAGTGCTCAGGTGGAGCTTAAACAAACCGGTGTGTTTTATTAGAAATTAATATCACCAACGATTAAGTCATTGTTTCCAATAGCGAGGGTAGGGATAACTATCGTGGTGTTGTGGCACAAGACGCATTGTGTCAAGTACATGTCGAGTATGCGTGACGTGCATGTTGGCGGTGTGTCGTCTGGAATAAGAGTAGCGAAAGACGAGAATAAGGAGAGCGCATCTGCCAACATAATTCTTCACGCATGAGTAGTTAGTCTCTTGTTGTAGAAATGAACTGCACCAGTATCCGCTAAGGTGGAAAATGTGACCCGGTGATTTCATGCAGATCTCTCTCAATTGACTGTTTCCTTATCAATACCACATTACCTGTATCCGGGCACTCAGCCATGTTTAATTGAACTCCCTGGTGGCTCTCTACCACGGAGTGGAAATTTCAATGGAACAAAAGATAGGAGGCTAATGAAAGGCCTCGAAAGCTCCCGGCAACCTTGGGTGCCTGAAAAGCAAGAAAGCAAAAGTCACTAAGTGATACTACGTCAATGTGAACAAAGATGTGTCTGTCTGCGAAGCGGTGAATAGAGCAAAAAGGTGTTGTAAAGGCCACATGGGACTAATCCACATTTAAACTCAGTCATGAAACACTGCAAGATCTTAGATGGAGAAAATTGTCAGTTCATTTTTTATTTTTTTTAATGTAACCAGGCATGTCATTAAGAACAAATTCTTATTTACATTGACAGCCTACCAGGGAACAGTGGGTTAACTGCCTTGTTCAGGGGAAGAACAACATATTTTACCTTGTCAGCTCAGGGATTTGATCCAGCGACATTTTGGTTTTTGGCTCAACAACTCTAACCACTAGGCTACTGCCGCCCCAAGTTTAACAGATTTTTTTCTTCAATTTCCCCTTTTTACTGATTTGCATCTAGTGAGTCAGTACACGCATGAGACAATATAATTACATCATATAATATATACAAAAAAGAAACCGAGCTGTATTTCAAAACTCTCACAGAGAGAACAAAAACTGTCTCTTTTCAAAAAACGTTTCCCCCCCCCTCTAATATTGGACAGTTGTGTGTTCTGAAATTCCATGTGCAGCAGCTATAACACAAAACACAAAACAAAAGAGAGCTGCAGACCAGGACTGTGGATTCTGCATGTGAAAAAGCCAGAGTAGAGCATTACCATGATTAAAGAGACCGCACCAATTAGAACAACGTGGTGTATAGAAATCAAAAAGCCTTATTAAAATGATGGCGCTAAAGCCCAGGTCACTGAGGCTACAGCTGGAAACAGCTTTGTGTAAGTAGTCCTTGACTTGTTGAATCATGTCTGGGGTTGCCAGGTCCCCAGTCTTGTATCTCTCTCTCAATTCAATTCAATTAGTTTTATTGGCATGACGTAACAATGTACATATTCAAAGCTTATTTTGGATATTAACATATAAAAAAATAAAAAATTCGAATCAAAATTGTCAACGGACAACAGTAACAACAATAACCAAGTGTCAAAATACCCATACATTCAACAATAACAATAAGCTCAACAAATAACTCTCTCTCCATGGAGAGTGAAACCCAGTATCACTTCTTACACTTGGCTGTGGAGTCCTCGTCTTTCAAATCTATAGTGACGTTAACTCCTCACGGAAGCGTGCAGTGTTTGCCATTTTGTTTTCTAAGAACATGAGAACACCGGTCTCTCGCATTTCACAGGGACACTTCACAACGTCATGAGATATTCTGACACTGACATGGAAATGTATCAATCACATATCGCCTCGGAGGTTGTTTCCGAAACAGGGTTACTCATGCAGTGTATGTGTCGGTGTGTCAATGTTCCATGTTCCTATCTGTCTGCCTTGTGTTTGGAGGCC
The DNA here is from genome assembly GCF_002910315.2 of Salvelinus sp. IW2-2015. Lineage (NCBI taxonomy): Eukaryota > Metazoa > Chordata > Actinopteri > Salmoniformes > Salmonidae > Salvelinus > Salvelinus sp. IW2-2015. The sequence continues at coordinate 17,965,882 of NC_036874.1, read as the reverse complement.
TGCCAGATTGAAGAGAAGAGCACCTATTTTGCTGAGAGGTAATTGCTAACACAGAAGCCTGATTGCCAGGATCTTTCACTGGGAACAGTCCCCGGCTCCCCTTTCCACCTACACCCACCAACAACCTGATACAAATCAACTTATTGATTTGATGAGTGCAAGATGTTTGCTAATAACTGCTCTCATACCATCTGTTAATCTTTGTTTTGATTAAAGAAGGTAATCCCAATACCCATTATTTCCCAATGACACAGGCCAGGATCTTTCTTTTACGCAAGGGAGAGCAGCTCCAAGGATATCGGTGATCTCCGACTGCGATGAGAAATCGTCTCCCGCCTCCCGCACAACAAACATGATACAAACAAGAATTACAACCCTCACTAAAAGTCCATTACCTCTTATAATCACACAAAATGATTTTTCTTAAATATGAAATAAATCACAGGGCCGGATCAATAGCCGAGGACCAAACTGCTATGCACTGATAACGTATCAATCAATATTTAGTATTTCGATTTTAATTAATACCCCGACCAGCGTCTAGAGGCCTGTTAACAGAGAGAAAATATTATCTCCAAAACGAGAGACAATAAATAAATAGATGAAAAGAATAGAACCCTGTTAGCATGCTTGAGGAGCATGAAGTTGCTCCTCATATCTGTCATCGATCAGTTAGTGGCTTAGCTGTGATTAAGGTGCTAGGAAATTATTTAAAAGAGGAGTAGTGTGTGTGTGTGTGTGTGTGTGTGTGTGTGTGTGTGTGTGTGTGGTGTGTGTGTGTGTGTGTGTGTGTGTGTGTGTGTGTGTGTGTTGTGTGTGTGTGTGGTGTGTGTGTGTGTGTGTGTGTGTGTGTTGTGTGTGGTGGGAGGGAGGGAGGGGAACAGGCAATGTCAGCATCTACAGAGGGCCATTCTCCCAGCCCAGAGCATGCTGGTATTGATGAGGGAAAAGCATCACTAAGCTCCTGCAGCCAGGATACAAAAACATCCCTGAACACACACACACATTCTAAAACATCCTTATTATTGATAGGATTACTGTAATCAAATGTACACATGGAAAACCTGTATTTTTTTATGAACACATTAACTTAAATTAAAGCATCCAGTAAGATCATGAATCACATTGTATTCCAGTTCTTGAGTCTAGTCATTCACATAATTAACGTACAACATATACTGCTGAGCCATTCAATTGAGTTCATTATAGTTCAACTGAACAAAGTTACTCTTAATTTACAGTATACTCCACAGTCTAAATCACACAGACCTAAGGCTTGTCTAAATCACACAGAACTAAGGCTTGTCTAAATCACACAGACCTAAGGCTTCGCATTAATTGAAGTCCATTTCCTGAACTGCTTTGCACTGTACAGTAAAACCCACAATTAATTTGCAATCGCATGTCTCTATAGAAACACTTAAGGAAAGCGTTTCAGAGGATTTAGTCATTACATCCTGAGCATGTTGCACGCACGCTTTAAAGAAGAGGTGAACGGGGTAATCTTTCCTTAAGGTTTTAACTGGTAAATCACTGCTTAAACATAGGACTGCCAACTGTTTTCAATTGGATTGCCATCACTGACATTTGCAATTGCAATCCTTTTTCTTGATAAAGAGATTGAAATAGATACATATTGTACAGCGTTGAGCGTGGTGTATGGTTGCCACAGGCTGAATATACAGTGGATTCGGAAAGTATTCAGACCCCTTCCCTTTTTCCACATTTTGTTATGTTACAGCCTTATTTTAAATGGATTATATAAAAAAAATCCTTATCAATCTACACACAATACCCTATAATGACAAATAGAAAACAGGTTTTTATACAGAAACAAGCAGAAACCTTATTTACATAAGTATTCAGACCCTTTGTTATGAGACTTGAAAATGAGCTCAGGTGCATTCTGTTTCCAATGATCATCCTTGAGATGTTTCTACAACTTGATTGAAGTCCACATGTGGTAAATTCAGTTGATTGGACATGATTTGGAAAGGTACACACCTGTCTATATAAGGTCCCACAGTTGACAGTGCACATCAGAGAAAATAAACAAGCCATGAGGTCGAAGGAATTGTTCGTAGAGCTCCGAGACAGGATTGTGTCGAGGCACAGATCTGGGGAAGGGTACCAAAAAATGTCTGCAGCATTGAAGTTTGGAACCACCAAGATTCTTCCTAGAGCTTGTCTCCCGGACAAACTGAGAAATCGTGGTAGAAGGGCCTTGATCAGGGAGGTGATCAACCCGATGGTCACTCTGACAGAGCTCCATAGTTCCTCTGTGGAGATGGGAGAACCTTCTAGAAGGACAACCGTCTATGCAGCACTCCACCAATCAGGCCTTTATGGTAGAGTGGCCAGACGGAAGCCACTCCTCAGTAAAAGGCACATGACAGCCTGCTTGGAGTTTGCCAAAAGGTACCTAAAGGACTCTCAGACCATGAGAAACAAGATTCTCTGTTCTGATGAAACCAAGATTGAACTCTTTGTCCTGAACGCTATGTGTCGCGTCTGGAGGAAACCTGGCACCATCCCTACGGTGAGGCGGTGGCAGCATCATGCTGTGGGAATGTTTTTTTAGCAAGGACTGGGAGACTAGTCAGGATTGAGGGAAAGATAAACGGCGCAAAGTACAGAGAGATCCTTGAAGAAAACCTGCTCCAGAGTGGTCAGGACCTCAGACTGGGTCGAAGGTTCACCTTCCAACAGGACAATGACCCAAAGCACACAGCGAAGGCAACGCCAAAGTGGATTCGGGACAAGTCTCTGAATGTCCTTAAGTGGCCGACCCAGAGCCCGGACTTGATCCCGATCAAACATCTCTGGAGAGACCTGAAAATAGTTGTGCAGTGACGCTCCCCATCCAACCTTACAGAAGAATGGGAGAAACTCCCCAAATAGAGGTGTGCCAAGCTTGTAGCATCATACCCGAGAAGACTCAAGGCTGTAATCACTGCAAATGTGCTTCAACAAAGTACTGAGTAAAGGGTATACTTATGTAAATCCAATATTTCCGTTTTAGTTTTTTAATAACATTTCTGAAAACCTGTTTTTGCTTTGCAAATTCGGGGGTATTGTGTTAAAATTGACTTAATCAATTTTAGAATAAGGCTGTAACCTATAGAATTTATTTCCTTCTTAATGCATTTGAGCCAGTCAGTTGTTTTGTGACAAGGTAGGGGTGGATAGCCCTATTTGGTAAAACACGAAGTCAATATTATGGCAAGAACAGCTCAAATAAGCAAAGAGAAAAGACAGTTCCTCATTACTTTCAAACCTCTCTGGGATAGGGGGCAGTATTTTCACGTCTGGAAGAAAAGCGTGCCCAAAGTAAACTGTCTCCTACTCAGGCCCAGAAGCTAGGATATGCATATTATTAGTAGATTTGGATAGAAAACACTGAAGTTTCTAAAACTGTTTGAATATTGTCTGTGAGCATAACAGAACTGATTTGGCAGGTGAAACCCCGAGCACAATCCATCCAAGGAAAATCTTTTGGGAGGTCAATCTGTTTTCCATTCATTTTCTATGGCAAGCCCATTCTAATAGAAATATGCTTGCAGTTCCCATGGCTTCCACTAGATGTCAACAGTCTTTAGAAATTGGTTGATGTTTTTCCTTTGAGTAATGAAGAAGTAGCCCTTTCCTTTCTGGGAGTCGAGCCAAGTGGACTCTTTTGTTTGGGGCGCGCGACCTGAAGCTCCCTCCACTTTGATTTTATCCGCTATTGAACACAGTTTATCCCGTCTTAAATTGTATCTATTATTTACGTTTTAAAATACCTAAAGTTGGATTAGGAAAGTTGTTTGAAATGTTTGGACCAAGATTACAGGTAATTTATTAGATCATTTATAGTCATGTTGGGCGAGTTGGAACCGGTGTTTTTCTGAATCAAACGCGCCAAATAAATGGACATTTTGGGGATATAACGACGGAATTAATCGAACAAAAGGACCATTTGTGATGTTTATGGGACATATTGGAGTGCCAACAGAAGAAGATCTTCAAAGGTAAGGCATGAATTATATCGTTATTTCTGAGTTGTGTCGCGCCTGGCGGGTTGAAATATGATTGTCATGTGTTTGTTTGATGGGGTGCTGTCCTCAGATAATAGGATGGTTTGCTTTCGCCGTAAAGCCTTTTTGAAATCTGACACGGTGGCTGGATTAACAAGAAGTTAAGCTTTATTTTGGTGCATTGCACTGATTGTATGAAAGTTAAATATTTCTAATAATTTAATTTGAATTTGGCGCTCTGCCATTTCACCGGATGTTGTCATATCAATCCCGTTAACGGGATTTGATCCATAAGAAGTTTTCAAGACATGAAGGTTAGTCAATCTGGAAAATGTCAAGAACTTTGAAAGGTTCTTCCAGTGCAGTCACAAAAACCATCAAGCGCTATGATGAAACTGGCTCTCATGAGGACCACCACAGGAAGAATCTCAAATATAAAATATTTTTGGATCTGTTTAAAACTTTTGGGGTTATTACATGATTCCATATGTGTTATTTTATGGTTTTCATGTCTTCACTATTATTATACAATGTAGAAAATAGTCAAAATAAAGAAAAACCCTATGTCTGTGCTTCCTTGGATTTCTTTTATGTTTTTTTATGTAGACTTAAATAAAAAATGTTTTATAGTTTTATTCTGACACATTAATGACACATGGCATGTCTGAGTCATTTGATAAGTGTTTCTGATGAGGGTAGTGTCTATCTACACTACCGTTCAAAAGTTTGGGGTCACTTAGAAATATATATAATATAATAGAAATATCCTTATTTTTGAAATAAAAGCTAATTTGTTGTCCATTAAAATAACATCAATTTGATCAGAAATACAGTGTAGACATTGTTAATGTTGTAAATTACTATTGTAGCTGGAAACGGCAGATTTTTTATGGAATATCTACATAGGCGTACAGAGGCCCATTATCAGTGTCACGCCCTGACCTTAGAGAGCCTTTTTATGTCTCTATTTGATTTGGTCAGGGTGTGATTTGGGGTGGGCATTCTATGTTTTGTTTTCTATGTTTCTTTATTTCTATGTTTTGGCCGGGTATGGTTCTCAATCAGGGACAGCTGTCTATCGTTGTCTCTGATTGAGAACCATACTTAGGTAGCCCTTTTTCCCTCCTTTCAGTGTGGGTAGTTAACTTTGTTTGTGGCACTAATGCCCTGTAAGCTTCACGCTTGTTTCTTTCGTTTGTTGTTTTGTTGGCGACATTTTAAATAAAAAGGGAAAATGCACGCTCACCACGCTGCACTTTGGTCTTCTTCCAGCATCGMCCGTGAAAATCAGCAACAATCACTCCTGTGTTCCAAAGGCACGTTGTGTTAGCTAATCCAAGTTTCTCGTTTTAAAAGGCTAATTGGTCGTTAGAAAACTTTTTGCAATTATGTTAGCACAGCTGAAAACTGTTGTCCTGATTAAACAAGCAATAAAACTGGCCTTCTTTAGAGTTGTTGAGTATCTGGAGCATCAGCATTTGTAGGTTCGATTACAGGCTCAAAATGGCCAGAAACAAAGCACTTTCTTCTGAAACTCATCAGTCTATTCTTGTTCTGAGAAATGAAGGCTATTCCATGGGAGAAATTGTCAAGAAACTGAAGATTTCGTACAGCACTGTGTACTACTCCCTTCACAGAACAGCGCAAACTGTCTCTAACCAGAATAGAAAGAGGAGTGGGAGGCCCCGGTGCACAGCTGAGCAAGAGGACAAGTACATTAGAGTGTCTAGTTGGAGAAACAGACGCCTCCCTGGTCCTCAACTGGCAGCTTCATTAAATAGTACCCACAAAACACCAGTCTCAACATCAACAGTGAAGAGGCAACTCCGGGATGCTGGCCTTCTAGGCAGAGTTGCAAAGAAAAAGCCATATCTCAGACTGGCCAATAAAAAGAAAAGATTAAGATGGACAAAAGAACATAGACACTGGACAGAGGAACTCTGCCTAGTAGGCCAGCATCCCGGATTTGCCTCTTCACTGTTGACGTTGAGACTGGTGTTTTGTGGGAACTATTTAATGAAGCTGCCAGTTGAGGACTTGTGAGGCGTCTGTTTCCATATGGACAATTTCTGGGATGTTTTATTATAGCTCATGAAATGTGGGGCCAACACTTTATACGTTGTGTTGACATTTTTGTTCAGTAAATATGACATTTTATTTCTGTATAGCAGCAATTKATATTTTACACTGTAAATTAAATGTAAATCAGTGTGCAAATTATAGGCTAAATATGATAAACTAATTATACAATTTAAGTGATACAAACTCCAACATGCCAGGGCATTTGTGGTAGCTAACATTAAACAATTGACAGAAAGGAAAACATAAACATTATTTATAATTTCACTTCATTGCTTCTTTTTTTATAACAACATTACAAAGTAAAATAACATATTGTACAGTCACACTTTATTTGGATAGTCCGGATAGTCCGTCTGTGCTCTACAGATGGTCARACTATCAACACACTATCTGTTGATAAGCAACCGCTTTCTAAGATTATGGTTAGGTTTAGAGTTAGGTTTAGAATAAGGGTTAGAGTAGGGGTTAAAGTTAGGGTTAGGGCTAGGATTAGTGTTAATAGATAGTTAATTTAAATGTTACTTATAGTCTGTAGACTACAGATGGACTATCCAAAATAAGTGCTATTGTACATATTGAGTGTTGTGTATTGAGAGATCACAGCAGAGTTGTGAGTTAGAGGTGTTCAGATGTGGACAGAGGAGCAGGGTTGGTGGCTGGGTGGGTGTGTGGAGACTGGAGCTGGGGGCTGTAGGAGTGGCAGCTTGGCCAGGACACGACCCCTCTCCCTGGGAAGGCAGGGAGGTTGATCTGGGCTAAGCGGAGAGACCGCAGGGCGCTTGGGGTTACCGCTGAGTTTAAGCGTCTCAAGGCTGTCTGCTGTCTGACCTTTTGTAGGTCAGCTGGCTATTAGGCCATGACTAGTGCAGGCTGCACACACACACACACGCACCAAAGCACGCAACCACCAAAGCACGCACACACACATACACACACACACACAGACACCCTCTCTCTCCCTCCCCCTACCCCACCGTCCTACCACCCAAGTAGGGGCAGTAAAGGGTCATCTACAAGCATGCCTCCACATCACAGCTCACAATCATCAAAACATAGATGAAGACGATCAAAAGTACACAACATGTTACGTGGAATCGTATAGCCTGAACATGGTGCCACACATGATGTGCCTACTACTAAAAACTACTTGGAATAATATGGGTTGTTGGTGTTTAGAGACAAAGAAGGAGCACATCAACTGTGCTTTCTTGTAAAGCTCGCTCACCTAGAGACTAGAGCTGATTGGTCAATCGCTATTAATCCCTACTCACTATTCTCAGGACAGAAAGCCAAGGGTCGCTGCAAGGGGTTGGCCTCCTTAGCCTTATGAGTCAGCTGTCTACTGCATTACTGTAATTGATTCATTGCATTTTGTAAGACAACTCATGAAAGCCCAGCGCACTATTCAGTTATGCAAAAAAACATATTGAATCAATTTTAGAATAAGACTGTAACGTAACAAAATGTGGAAAAAGTGAAGGAATCTGAATACTTTCCAAATGCACTTTAAGAGCTACTGAAGGCCACCATTTGTCCAAAGKTGGCAATATACAGTACCAGTCAAAATTTTGGACACACCTACTGGTTCCATTCCATTTTTTAAAACTATTTCTACATTGTAGAAGAATAGTGAAGACATCAAAACTATGAAATAACACATGGAATTATGTAGTAACCAAGAAATTGTTAAACAAATCAAAATATAGTTCCTTCAAAGTAGCCAACATTTGCCTTCATGACAGCTTTGCACACTATTGGCATTCTCTCAACCAGCTTCATGAGGTAGTCACCTGGAATGCATTTCAATTAGCAGGTGGGCCTGTTAATTGGTGGAATTTCTTTCCTTCTTAATGCGTTTGAGCCAGTCAGTTGTGTTGTGACAAGGTAMGGATGGTATACAGAAGATAGCCCTATTTGGTAAAAGACCAAGTCAATATTATGGCAAGAACAGCTCAAATAAGCAAAGAGAACAACAGTCCATCATTACTTTAAGACATGAAGGTCAGTCAATCTGGAAAATGTTAAGAACGTTGAAAGTTTCTTCAAGTGTAGTCACAAAAACGATCAAGCGCTATGATGAAACTGGCTCTCATGAGGACCGCCACAGGAAAGGAAGACCCAGAGTTATCTCTACTGCAGAGGATAAGTTCTTTAGAGTTACCATCCTCAAAAATTGCAGCCCAAATAATGCTTCACAGAGGAGACTGCGTGAATCATGCCTTCATTGTCAAATCAAGTCAAATCAAATTGTATTCGTCACATGCGCCGAATACAAAAGGTGTAGGTTGACCTTACAGTGAAATGCTTACTAACAAGCCCTATAAAATATATWTTTTWTTTATTTAACCCCTCCACCACCCCTCTTTGAAGGACAAATATCTTCGTTTTCTTTTTTACAGATTTTTTGCTACATACATTMTACATATACAGTGGCTTGCGAAAGTATTCATCCCCCTTTGCATTTTTCCAATTTTGTTGCCTTACAACCTGGAATTGAAACCGACTTTTTGGGGGGGGGGTTTGTATCATTTGATTTACACAACACTTTGAAGATGCAAAATATTTTGTTGTTGTGAAACAGACAAGAAATAAGACAAAACAACTGAAAACTTGAGTGTGCATAACTATTCACCCCCCCAAAGTCAATACTTTGTAGAGCCACCTTTTGCAGCAATTACAGCTGCAAGTCTCTTTGAGTATGTCTATAAGCTTGGCACATCTAGCCACTGGGATTTTTGCCAATTCTTCAAGGCAAAACTGCTCCAGCTCCTTCAAGTTGGATGGGTTCCACTCGTGTACAGCAATCTTTAAGTCGTACCACAGATTTTCAATTGGATTGAAGTCTTTGCTTTGACTAGGACCTTCCAAGACATTTAAATGTTTCCCCTTAAACCACTGGAGTGTTGCTTTAGCAGTATGCTTAGGGTCATTGTCCTGCTGGAAGGTGAAACTCCGTCCCAGTCTCAAATCTTTTGAAGACTGAAACAGGTTTCCCTCAAGAATTTCCCTGTATTTAGCGCCATCCGTCATTCATTCAATTCTGACCAGTTTCCCAGTCCCTGCCGATGAAAAACATACCCACAACATGATGCTGCCACTACCATGCTTCACTGTGGGGATGGTATTCTCGGGGTGATGAGTTTGCACCAGACATAGAGTTTTCCTTGATGGCCAAAAAGCTACATTTTAGTCTCATCTAACCAGAGTACCTTCTTCCATATGTTTGGGGAGTCTTCAACATGCCTTTTGGCAAACACCAAATGTGTTTGCTTATTTTTRTTCTTTAAGCAATMGCTTTTTTTCTGGCCACTTCTGAAAACCCAGCTCTGTGGAGTGTACGGCTTAAAGTGGTCCTCTGTGGAGCTTTGCAGGTCCTTCCAGGTTATCTTTGGTCTCTTTGTTGCCTCTCTGATTAATGCCCTCTTTGCCTGGTCTGTGAGTTTTGGTGGGCGGCCCTCTCTTGGCAGGTCTGTTGTGGTGCCACATTCTTTCATTTTTTTAATAATGGATTTAATGGTGCTCCGTGTGATGTTCAAAGTTTCTGATCTTGTTTTATAACCCAACCCTGATCTGTACATCTCCACAACTTTGTCCCTGACCTGTTTGGAGAGCTCCTTGGTCTTCATGGTGTCGTTGCTTGGTGGTGCCCCTTGCTTAGTAGTGTTGCAGGCTCTGGGGCTTTTCAGAACAGGTGTATATATACTGAGATCATGTGACAGATCATGTGACACTTAGATTGCACACACGTGGACTTTCTTTAACTAATTATGTGACTTCTGAAGGTAATTGGTTGCACAACATCTTATTTAGGGGCTTCATAGCAAAGGTGGGGAATACAAATGCATGCACCACTTTTCCGTTTTACATTTTTTTGAATATTTTGAAACAAGTAATCTTTTTCATTTCTCTTCACCAATTTGGACTATTTTGTGTATGTCCATTACATGAAATCCAAATAAAAATGTATTTAAATTATAGGTTGTAATGCAACAAAATAGGAATAATGCCAAGGGGGATGAATACTTTTGAAAGTTACTGTACATTTTACATACATGGTACTTTTATATTTAACAACAATACATTACCAAACAAACTCTTTAATCCCAACCCTCAGCCACTCTCAGCCCATCCCACCTATAACCATAGACCACCCTTGTTTGGTTTCCATGTGCCATATATTTTTCAATTYTGCTGTGACGTTTTACWACATGTTTTAATTTTTCTAATCATATATTATCCACAGATTGTGAGCTAAAGATGAAAACCATTCCTACGAGTATTATATTATTTATTGACTGGCTATGGCTTTCCAGATCGCCCAACACTGCTAATTGTAATGCTAATTTTAGGTGCATGTTGTAATTTTTTAACCATTCTTAACCTGTGACCAGAAACAAGCTACAGTTCAAGTTGGAAGTTTACATACATCTTAGCCAAATACATTTAACATATGTTTTTCACAATTCCTGACATTTAATCGACGTAAAAAATCCCCGTCTTAGGTCAGTTAGGATAACCACTTTATTTTAAGAATGAGAAATGTCAGAATAATAGTAGAGAGAATGATTTATTTCAGATTTTATTTATTTCATCACATTCCCAGTGGGTCAGAAGTTTACATACACTCAATTAGTATTTGGTAGCGTTGCCTTTAAATTGTTTAACTTGGGTTAAACTTTTCGYGTAGCCTTCCACAAGCTTCCCACAATAAGTTGGGTGAATTTTGGCCCATTCCTCCTGACAGAGCTGGTGTAACTGAGGCCTTCTTGCTCGCACATGCTTTTTCAGTTCTGCCAACAAATGTTCTATAGGATTGAGGTCAGGGCTTTGTGATGGCCACTCCAATATCTTGACTTTGACTTTGTTGACCTTAAGCCATTTTGCCACAATTTTGGAAGTATGCTTTTGGTCATTGTCCATTTGGAAGACCTATTTGCAACCAAGCTTTTACTTCCTGAATGATGTCTTGAGATGTTGCTTCAATATATCCACATAATTTTCCTACCTCATGATGCCATCTATTTTGTGAAGTGCACCAGTCCCTCCTGCAGCAAAGTAACCCACAACATGATGCTGCCAACCCCGTGCTTTACGGTTGGGACGGTGTTCTTCAGCTTGCAAGCTCCCTCTTTTTCCTCCAAACATAATGATGGTCATTATGGCCAAACAGTTCTATTTTTGTTTCATCAGACCAGAGGACATTTCTCCAAAATGTACGATCTTTGTCCCCATGTGCAGTTGTAAACCGTAGTCTGGCTTTTTTATGGCGGTTTTGGAGCAGTGGCTTCTTCCTTGCTGAGCGGCCTTTCAGGTTATGTCGATATAAGACTCGTTTTACTGTGGATATAGATACTTTTGCACCTGTTTCCTCCAGCATKTTKACAAGGTCCTTTGCTGTTYTTCTGGGATTGATTTGCACTTTTCGCACCAAAGTACGTTCATCTCCAGGAGACAGAACGCGTCTCCTTCCTGAGTGGTATGACGACTGCGTGGTCCCATGGTGTTTATACCATGGTGTTTGATTATCCCATGATGTCAAGCAAAGAGGCACTGAGTTTGAAGGTAGGCCTTGAAATACATCCACAGGTACACCTCCAAATGACTCAAATTATGTCAATTAGCCTATCAGAAGGTTCTAAATCCATGACATCATTTTCTGGAATTTTCCAAGCTGTTTAAAGGCACAGTCAACTTAGTATATGTAAACTTCTCACTCACCGMAAATGTGATACAGTAAATTATAAGTGAAATATTCTGTCTGTAAACAATTGTTGGAAAAATGACTTGCGTCATGCACAAAGTAGATGTCCTAACCGACTTGCAAAAAGTATAGTTTATTAACAAGAAATTTGTGGAGTGGTTGAAAAACGAGTTTTAATGACTCCAACCTAAGTGTATGTAAACTTCCGACTTTAACTGTAGGTGTTCCTTTTGTCCAGGTGGGAAAGAGCAGTGTGGAGTGCAATAGAGATTGCATCATCTGTGGATCTGTTGGGCCAGTATGCAAATTGGAGTGGGTCTTGGGTTTCTGGGATAATGGTGTTGATATGAGTCATGACCAGCCTTTCAAAGCGCTTGGCGGCTACAGACGTGAGTGCTACAGGTCGGTAGTCATTTAGGCAGGTTACCTTAGTGTTCTTGGGCACAGGGACTATGGTGGTCTGCTTGAAACATTTTGGTATTACAGACTCAGACAGGGAGAGGTTGAAAATGTCAGTGAAGACACATTGCCAGTTGGTCAGCGCATGCTCAGAGTACACATACTGGTAATCATTCTGGCCCCYCGGACTTGTGAATTTCGACCTGTTTAAAGGTCTTGCTCACATCAGCTAAAGAGAGCGTGATCACACAGTCATCTGGAACAGCTGATGCTCTCATACATGCTTRGGTGTTGCTTGCCTCGAAGCGATCATAGAAGTAATTTAGCTCGTCTGGTAGGCTCGAGTCGCTGGGCAGCTCGCGGCTGTACTTCCCTTTTGTAGTCTGTGATAGTTCTCAAGCCCTGCCACATCCAAGAAGCCTCGGAGCCGGTGTAGTACGATTCAATCTTAGTACTATATTGACACGTAGCCTGTTTGATGGTTCATCTGAGGGCATAGCGGGATTTCTTTACAGCGTCCGGGTTAGAGTCCCGCTCCTTGAAAGCGGCAGCTCTACCCTTTAGCTCAGTGCGGATGTTGCCTGTAATCCATGGCTTCTGGTTGGGGTATGTACGTACGGTCACCGTGGGGACGACATCACCGATGCACTTATTGATGAAGCCAGTGACTGATGTGTTGTACTCCTCAATGACTTTAGAAGAATCCTGGAACATATTCCAGTCTCTGCTAGCAAAACAATCCTGTAGCTTAGCATAAAACGGATTTAAGTTTCCCTACATTAAAGTRGATGGCCAGTAGAAGTGCCACCTCTGGATGAGCGTTTTCCTGTTTGCTTATAGCCTTATACAGCTCATTGAGTGCGGACTTCGTGCCAGCATCGATTTGTGGTGGTAAAAAGACATCTACGAAAAATATAGATAAAAATTCCCTTGGTTAATATTGTGGTCTACATCTTATCATGAGATACTCTACCTCAGGTGAGCAAAACCTTGAGACTTCCTTAATATTAGATTTCGTGCACCAGCTGTTGTTTACAAATATACATAGACCGCCACCTCTTGTCTTATCGGAGGCAGCTGTTCTATCTTGCCGATGCAGCATAAAACCAACCAGCTATATTTTATCCATGTCGTCGTTCAGCCACGACTCGGTGAAATATAAGATATTACAGTTTTTAATGTCCTGTTGGTAGGATATTCGTGATCGTAGCTCGTCTATTTTGTTATCCTATGATTGTARGTTGGCTAATAGTACTGATGGTAGAGGCAGYTTAACCATTCGCCGTCGGATCCTTACAAGACATCCCGACCTCCGTCCCCGATATCTCTGTCTCTTTCTCCTGCGAATGACTGGGATGTTGGCCTTGTCGGGTGTCTGAAGTAAATCCTTRYTGTCCGACTCATTAAAGAAAACATKTTCTTCRAGTACGAGGTGGGTAATCACTGTCTTGATATCCAGAAGCTCTTTTCAGTCATAAGAGACAGAGGCAGAAACATTATGTACAAAATCAGTTACAAATAACCCCKAAAAAACACACACAATAGCACAATTGGTTAAGAGACAACCATATCCCACGGTGCAATTAAAAAAAAATGCTGCAAAGAAGCCACTACTAAAGGACACCAATAATAAGAAGAGACTTACTTGGGCCAAGAAACACGAGCAATGGACATTAGACCGGTGGAAATCTGTCCTTTGGTCAGACGAGTCCAAAGATTTTTGGTTCCAACAGCCGTGTCTTTGTGAGATGCAGAGTAGGGGAACGGATGATCTCTGCATGTGGGGTTCCCACTGTGAAGCATGGAGGAGGAGGTGTTATGGTAATTTAGAATTCAAGGCACACCTAACCAGCATGGCTTCCACAGTATTCTGCAGCGATACGCCATCCCATCTCGGTTGCGCTTAGTGGGACTATCATTTCTTTTTCAACAGGACAATGACCCAACACACCTCCAGGCTATGTAAGGGCTATTTGASSAGGAAGGAGAGTGATGGAGTGCTGCATCAGATGACCTGGCCTCCACAATCAGCCGACCTCAACTCAATTGAGATGGTTTGGGATGAGTTGGACTGCAGAGTGAAAAAACAACAGCCAACAAGTGCTCAGCATATGTGGGAACTCCTTCAAGACTGTTGGAAAAGCATTCCTCATGAAACTGGTTGAGAGAATGCCAAGAGTGTGCAAAGCTGTCATCAAGGCAAAGGGTGGCTACTTTGAAGAATCTCAAGTATAAAATATATTTTGATTTGATTAAAACCTTTTGGGTTACTACATGATTCCATATGTGTTATTTCATAGTTTGATGTCTTCATTATTATTCTACAATGTAGAAAATAATACAAATAAAGAAAAACCTTAAAATGAGTAGGTGTGGTCAAACGTTTGACTGATACCGTATATGGGTCAGGGTTAGGGTCATGCCTCTGTCTGAGGATTTTACATATGTTTTTACATACGTAACATTTACTTAGTCAGTCACCTGTACAAAAAAGGATTTGCTAGGAATGTTAGACTTTTGCTTTCACGTCCATATTGCAGGGGAATGTAGCCATGGTTGCTGAAACAATTTGGGACTATAAATCATTGAAATCTTCAGGAAATGGCAACTTTTTTTCTACAAAATCTATTCATGTGAACWATTATGGTACATGTTCTTTGTAAGTGTTGTGCTTTCAAAAATATATATTATTATTTACTACTAAGTTTTTCAGATAAGTGCTTTTACAGTGGGTGTGTCATCTTTTCCCAAACACTATGGTAAATCTGTTGTTTTGTGAAGGTCAAATACTATCATATGATCCAAGCCTAGCTCCTCTCTGAGAACATGGCACTGGCTTTGGACACTGTCCATGTCAGGCTACTGTAGGTCAAAGAAATCAAATACATTCATGGAAAGGGCCAGGTAACACCTCACTTCCAAACCCACAGCTCTTAAAGGGAAATCGCATCCAACCAGCACTCTCATGAAACTAATACCTGTTTGGGGTGTGTGTGTGTATGCGCGTGTGCGTTTGTGGATCTGTGTGTGTGCCTGTGTATGTGTGTGCATGCGTGTATACGTGTGTAAAGACACCTGCCACCATGAATACTCAGGAGCCAAAAGGCTAAGACACTGCTAAAATTGAAATACAGTAAGGGGTGGAAGGAAAGAGAGAGAGAGAAAAAAAAAGGATAGTGAAAGTAAGAAAATACAGAAATAAAGGTGAGGGGGGAGAGAGAAAAGATAGTGGGGAGAGGTTGGGTGACAGGCAGCTGTGGAGACAGGGTTGTTAGTTTATGTAGGCTGCGGGCTGAGTCGACTGGAAAATTTTGATCACTTTAATTTACTATATCCAGCGCAGCCACTCTCCCTGTCCAGTGCTTTTATCAAGCCCGGTGAGCTGCTATTGATTTTTTTATTTTCTGCTCAGGATAAGAAGACAGAGAGTTAGGGAGCTCTAGTGAAGGGAGAACTTTCCTCAGATTGCTGCTGTTCTCCAGCTTATTGCATCTTGTCGTTTGTGGTTTCAGATGATGTCCAGTACGCCACGGCTGCTCCAGCCAATAAACAAGGTGACTAACAATGGAAGTGGGCCAGGAATGAAGAGAGGGAGACAGGGTATAACCTCACAACACTCAGCAGGGAGAAAAAAAAGGGGGGGGGGTGCAACGTGTATCAAATACAAATGGTTTTATGCATCTATAGTCTATTTTGGAATGGTTAACATGTTGTGTAGTTCTGTGTACATCATTTTGATCTGACCATAAGATGCTATTAGATTGTTTTTAAAGAAATATTTAGGGGTCTTAAAAAATGTATTGTTTTCTTTAGATTCTTAGGAATATCAAAGTGACACTCATTTAACAGATATAACAAATTAGTTGATTTTTATATACAAAATGGAAGAGGCAGGATAATGGAAATGATGTATTTTCCTGGAGGAAGTTTCCCAAGTTCCATGTTAGAATTAAATGATTTTAGGACTGAAGGCAGGAAGACTATTGAACTTTTATGTGTGTATGTCTATTGGTGTGCCTCTTTGTGTGTCTGTGTGTCTCCTTGAGCAAAATTCATTATCACCTTTGCCCCACGGAAGATGCAATTAATTGTGGAAATAATGATTTTCTCCAAACTGAAATTAGACTTTTATTTCTTTCCCCCAATTCATGGCTTATTGAGAACCTTGATATTAAAATTGTTGTACATTTCTATCGAATGCAAATTCTTGAGTGTTTGTGTGCACGAGAGAGAGAGAGAGAGAAGCACAAGGATGGGGGGAGAGAGAGAAGCACAAGGATGGGGGGAGAGAGAGAAGCACAAGGATGGGGGGAGAGAGCGAAAGCAAGAGATGGAGGGAGAGAGAGGCAGAGAGAGAGACAGAGGAAGAGAGAGGCAGAGAGAGAGACAGAGGAAGAGAGTGAAAGAAAGAGCGAGGGGGAGAGAGAGTGAGAACAAATCTCAGCTGAAAGAGAGGAGGTTAGTGACAGTCTGATAAAAGATGTCTCCAAAATACTAATTAAAATTGAATACCCCTGCAAATCAACACAACATGCAATCTCCAGGTAATTCATTTAGGGCAACTATCTCAGTGTGAAGCTTTCATTTTTTATCACTGGTTCTTTATTGCAAAAAAATGCCTATCCCTTTTTATTTTATTTTTCACAATTTATCATCTGCCGCTGTCTCTCTCAATCCTCTTAGGAGCTCTCTTTTCTTCGCTGCCCTTGATGTCACCCGCAAAGGGAAAATAAAATCAAACCAATTAACCCACAGTGGGTCCTTTTTCCAAAACACTTCAGAGGCTCGGTTCATAAAAATAAAAATAAAATATATTTTTTTTAAAACACTCCCTAATGTAACTAACTCTAAAGTCACAATCAAGATCCCATTACTGCTGGATCCAGACTGGATGTCTTCAGTGGAAGAATGCAGGTCTTGCTCTATGACTTAACTAGTGTTTACATTGACAAGGTTTTATATTTTCCAAAGTGAAGGATCATGAAATAAAGAGGTTGATTGTACAGTGCGTTGTGCCTCCGTACACGAGAGCACTTGAATGATTTAGTCACGTACTAGGAGACGGCCCACTTTAGCCTC
Organism: Salvelinus sp. IW2-2015; assembly: GCF_002910315.2. Classification (NCBI taxonomy): domain Eukaryota; kingdom Metazoa; phylum Chordata; class Actinopteri; order Salmoniformes; family Salmonidae; genus Salvelinus; species Salvelinus sp. IW2-2015. The sequence goes on along the minus strand of NC_036874.1, from coordinate 17,948,605 downwards.
ATGGTAAGGCGATTCTTTGTAAAAAATCTATCATGTTTAGAATGCAAGATGTGAAATGAAAGAAACGACACACACAAGACAACACACTGAAAACATCTTATCCTAACTATTGTCTGTTGAAGATGGCTTTCACAAGGTTATTTCCCCTTTGCTAACATTTATATTCATTATGAGTTTTTTGGCAAACATTAATGTTGACCTTGGCAGTAACATACAGTGGGGCAAAAAGTATTTAGTCAGTCACCAATTGTGCAAGTTCTCCCACTTAAAAAGATGAGAGAGGCCTGTAATTTTCATCATAGGTACACTTCAACTATGACAGACAAAATGAGAAAAGAAATTCCAGAAAATCACATTGTAGGATTTTTAATGAATTTATTTGCAAATTATGGTGGAAAATAAGTATTTGGTCACCTACAAGCAAGATTTCTGGCTCTCACAGACCTGTAACTTCTTCTTTAAGAGGCTTTACAGGTAACGAGTGGAGGACAGAGGAGCCTCTTAAAGAAGAAGACCTATGATGAAAATTACAGGCCTCTCTCATCTTTTTAAGTGGGAGAACTTGCACAATTGGTGGCTGACTAAATACTTTTTTGCCCCACTGTACATGATACATCTTGTGTACCAGACTATACACCTGCAATTATGACAATACTATTTACAAAACAGAACAATAATCATATGAATATAATGTGAATCAGTGGAGGCTGCTGAGGGGAGGACGGCTCAAAAGAATGACTGGAACTGAGCAAATAGAATGACATTAAACAAATGGAAACCATGTGTTTGATGTATTTGATACCATTCCACTCGTCCTGCTCCAGCCGTTACCACAAGCCCGTCCTCCCCAATGAAGGTGCCGCCAACCTCCTGTGATGTGAATTCAATATGAACTTTGTAAATAAAGAATTGGTAAGTCGGTGCATAAATATTTGGGATGTTCTAGGTAGAAATAGGCCCAATACATTTCCCTAATTGGTGCCTTAATGTTTGGCTGACTCTATCAAAGCGTTTATCTCTCTTGTCATGGGAAGCGCTACAATTGGTTTAGATCAGTCCAATCATGTCCTGTGAGGTTGCTAGCCTATCAGTCCAACTCCCGTAGTCCAACCTAAGCATGAGGGGAACTGGAGGAAGGAGTGTTTCGGTGTGACGATATCCTGACCTTACTCATCTAATTGTGTAATTGTACACTTTTCTTTCTTAAACTTGAAGTTTAAGAGAGAAAATAAGTAAGCATGTGCTGTCTGGTTACACTAAACCAAAATGAGGACTGTAAGCGATCACTCTTGCACATGATTACTGCTACTATTTTTATGTTATTTCCCGACCATCTTTAGCCATTACACCTTTTCAAAGTGGATGAACTGAGGAGAGCAGAGTGCAATGTGTCTACAACGGTATCCATTCTATTGCTCAGTATTCTGCATTTATTTGAGTATAGATAAATGAACAGAAAACAGAAAGATTTGTGGGATGAAAGTTGAGAGATGTGTACTAAATATTACCAAAAAAAACAGCAAATCATGTATAAAAGTGATGGATAAAAGTGATCTCCTCCACAGACAACTTCTTCACATATAATAATAGCCAGGTTTCCTTTCACTAGCTTACTATCCCAGGTTACAACGCATCACTTCCCCTTTAACTGGGGGTTGGAGGGCACCAGAGGCTGTGTTGTGGCAGCAGGAGCACTTTCACTTCCTGTTGTCTGGGTTAGGAGTACCAGCCATGTGCCCATGTGATCTCACTTCACGGGAATTCACACAGCCCTCCGAGACAGGAGTCAGAACACCATGCAGCCACTGGCTTCCTTTAATAAAGCACATACGCTTCACAAGAAATATGATTTTTCCAATATTTTCTTCTTCTTGTGTATCTCACTTGAAATGAGGGACCGCAACCACTTCACTGTATATGTCTGGTTTCAATTTTAGTTTAGTCATGAAGACATGGCCGCTTTCCGTGGATATGCCCTCCATTTGGGTTAAGCCATGCCCCTGACTCATTTTACTGTATGCATTTCTCGGCAACCTTTCCCAGAAAAGAAAGACAAATCATATGACTAACAACATAACCACTCTGTAGGGCATACCATTTTGTGCATGTACGGAGGAGCTTTTTTAGAGAATACTTTAGTGACTAATCGACTTAAATGCCTTGTTTTTTCTCAGTTCCCTCTGAGGATTTTGATACATTATTAATAGCAATGCCAAATGTTTTCCTGTTATTGTCGCAGTTTCTTGTCGTCATAGCGCTCCCAGCCCCTCGGGAGATGAAAATAACCACCTCTTCATCCATCCTCCATTGATTATTGTTATCATTAATATGTCTAACAAGGACATACGTTGACAATTTTGCCAAGTCCGTGAGGTGTGACAGTGCCATGTCCTACAAAACATGGTTTCTTCCCTCTGAAATCGATGAGTAGACAGAGGACAATGCCAGTGTGAGTCCGCGTGGATATACAGGTCCTTGGCAGTGTTATTGATGTACTGTATCTCACATGATGAAATATAGGCTGTATGTGTGGTGCCGGAAAGATTGAGGAGTGCTCAAGATCAATGAAGTAGCATGAGCATTAATACACTACAACTTCATCCCTTGAACACCCCAGGTCATTTCTGCACTTACGCCCAGCATAGACACACAAGGACGTGCCTCAGTGCGCACTGGGAGAATTAGATTTTTCTGTTGGTGTTACAATCCAATATCTATCATTGAATGGGTTCTTTTCACAGCAATGGCCAAAAGGTCTCCCGTTTTAGCATCAGCGAAGGGCCCCATTGGTACTGAAAATCAAATTGTTTGTTTGTTTTTAAACCAGTTAGGTTTACCTGCTTAAAAAAAAGTACTTTAGTTTGTAACGTTTGTAACTGAGTGACCTTTGTGAACTGCATGTTCTCACTGAAAGCTGCAGTCAGTAATGTGACATACTTACTGTATTAGATGGTGGTCATTTGAGCACAAGCCCTTCACATGGATGAATATACAGTCTTTTTTTTTTTTTATGTATTTTAATCATAATTATTGTGGTATCTAATTTTTATTTATAAACTGAACACAAATATAAACTCACTCATGTAAAGTTTTGGTCCCATGTTTCATGAGCTGAAATGAAAGATCCCAGAAATGTTTCATATGCACAAAAAATGTATTTCTTTGAAATGTTGTGCACAAATTTGTTTACATCCCTGTTAGTGAGCATTTATCCTTTGCCAAGATAAAACATCCACCTCGCAAGTGTAGCATATGAAGAAGCTGATTAAACAGCATGATCCTTACCCAGGTGCACCTTGTGCTTGGGACAATACAAGGCCACTCTAAAATGTGCACGCAATGCAGCAGATGTCTCAAGTTTTGAGGGAGCATGTAATTGAAATGCTGACTGCAGGAATGTCCACCAGAGCTGTTGCCGGAGATTTGAATGTTAATTTCTCTACCATAACCCGTCTCCAACGTCGTTTTAGAAAATTTGGCAGGCCTCACAACCACAGACCATGTATATGGCGTAGTGTGGGCGAGCGGTTTACTGATGTCAACGTTGTGAACAGAGTGCCCAATGGTGGTGTTGAGATTATGGTATGGGCAGGCTTAAGCAATTGCATTTTTTCAATGACAATTTGAATGCACAGAGATACCGTGACGAGATCCTGAGGCCCATTGTCGTGCCATTCATCTGTCACCATCACCTCATGCTTCAGAATGATAATGCATGGCCCCATGTRGCAAGTATCTGTACACAATTCCTGGAAGCTGAACATTTCCCAGTTCTTCCATGGCCTGCATACTCACCAGACATGTCACCCATTTAGCATGTTTGGGATGTTCTGGATCTACGTGTACGACAGCGTGTTCCAGWTCRRYCCAATATCCAGCAACTTCGCACAGCTATTGATGAGGAGTGGYACAASATTCCACAGGCCACAATCAACAACCTGATCGACTCTATGCAACGGAAATGTGTCYCGCTGCATGAGGCAAATGGTGGTCACACAAAATACTGACTGGTTTCCTGATCCATGCCCCTACGTTTTTTTTAAGGGTATCTGTGACCAACAGATGCATATCTGTGTTCCCAGTCATGTGAAATCCATAGATTAGGGCCTAATTTATTTATTTCAATTGACTGATTTCCTTACGTGAACTATTTATTCAGTAAAATATTGGAAATTGATGCATGTTGCATTTATATTTTTGTTCAGTATAGTAAAAATCTTCCATCAAACAACAGTTCAAAGACTCAAGACCCTTCTTGAATGACTCAGTAAAGTTTTTAGAATAGTATAACTAAATTTGGGATCCTATTTTCAGATATTATAACCATGCATTATCCTCCATTGGCCAGTATGAGTTGTTAATTTGAATAGGTCTGTTAGTGAGAGACAACAGAGGGGTTTTGTCAACCAGCTGACCTTTGAAGTGCACACGAAGGACGAGAATGAAGGGGAGAGAGGGGGGGGTGGAAGGAAAACTTGGGCCAAGGTCAAGAAAGCTAATTTGTTTCCTCTGTCCCCTGCAGTCCCTAAGAGACAGACCACACGCTGCCCATACAAGTGTGTCTTTATTGTCKGAAAAAAAGCATGGCATGAGGGTGGCGTCATTAGCTAGTGCATCTCTAGATCATGCATAGTAAATAATATTTTATCAAATAGAAATAATAGAGGACTGACCACTAACATGTTGAAGTTGTTGATACTGCATTCGGAGTTTATCAATGCTTTTCCTGACTAGTTATGTTTGTCAATGTACAGATGGATGTCTAGCCAGTCAAAAAACTATCTGCAAACCTCAGTTACAGTAGGTCAAACAGTCTTGGTAAAAGATCCAGTAGATCTGAAAATGATTATGCTGTTACAGGCCAGTTCCCTTACTTCTGCTGCTCAGCATCTGACTGACATTCCAGACAACAGACAGACAGACAAGACAGACAGACAACAACAGACAGACAGACAGACAGGACAAGACAGACAGACAGACAGACAGACAGACAGACAGGACAGACAGACAGACAGGACAGACAGACAGACAGACAGAGAGAGAGAGGAGAGAGAGAGAGAGAGAGAGAGAGAGAGAGAGAGAGAGAGAGAGAGAGAGAGAGATGAGCAGATGAAGATCCGAGTACTGTAGGAGAGAGAAGAGTGATGAGCTAGTGAGGAGTGAGCAGAGAGAGAGCAGAATGCTAGAAGAGGAGATTGAGTTAGTATGAGACGAGCAAGTATGAATGTGTTATGTAGATGACGACTACGACACAGGATGAGAGCAATATGGAAGAGAGTACGACGAGATGAGATACTTGAGGTATTAAGAGAAGAGAAAACCATGCCACTTTCAAAGCAAGAGAGCAGTAGGATCGTATATGGGAGAGAGTAGTGAGATTATAGTACATAGAGAGAGTAGGAGAAAGAGAGAGAGAGAGAGAGAGAGGGAGAAGAGAGAGAGAGAGTAGAGAACTGAGTGACGATGAGTTGAAGAGAGAGGAAGTGATGAGAGCTGAGGCTATCGAGATGACTATGTAGCGATCTTGACCGTCACATCGCTACGACGATCATCCGATCTCTCTTCTCCGTACGATTCGGAGTCTCGAGCTCTCTGCGGGACGCAGACTGACTCTCTCTCGCAGTCCGACTGAGAGATCGTAGACGAGAGAGAGAGAGACGTGAGAGACCGAAGGAACTTCCTAAGACATTATTTCCTCCATGACTAATCACATTCCCATAAGACACTGCCTGCTTGAAGGGATGGTTTTTAATACCTCATATCTAGGATCATATTGTATGTGGTAGTGTGAAAAAAATAATTGGCTGTTCAATAAAACCTTTAGTTGCTGACATAGTAACCCACAGTTGGCTACTTCAAACAGTTGAAGACAAAGAGGAAGTTATTCCTTATGGTTGCCACCTCTAGGGCACACATGGCACCCCAGCACAAGCAGCAAAGCAGTGGATAAATCACAGCCTGTACATTGCTGTACAGCCTAAAGTGGGAAAAAAGCTTTATATAATTAGGAGAGACATTTCAATTGCCAACCCCTCAGGTTTGTCAAAGACCAGACCCTATAACTCACTGTACATTGCAATAGTTGACGGCTCATGTTTTGGAAATAAAAGGAACCATTTGTGAGCACATTTACCTCGGCAAACACAGCACGAAAACACATCACCAGTCATAAGCACGAGAAATGTCCGATAGGTGTGCAACTATAGAACCATTTTCTAGACGTGTTAATATATTCACTACATCACACCCCTACTACCAGTGGGGACAAAGGGGATTTTAACATTGATTTCATATTTTATAAAAATAACAAATTATTTCATCCATTTATCTGCCATAAAAAATACTAATAACAAGTCATCCGAGTCAGAAAAAGATAAATATAGATAAATAAATAGAAGTTATATAAAACGTTTTTTTTTTWAATTAGCACCTGTGAGCTGTTTCCCATTAACACTTTGCACATTAAAAATCTCCCTGCTTTTCTAATTAAGTAAAGTGGAAACAGATTAGATCGCCTCTTTGAACAAAGGTCAGCTATTGCGTCTCGGCTCGTTCCTCTGTTTGTTTGTTTGCCTGACACTATAGGAGAGTGTCTGCAACTTCCTCGACTGAATGTCACTTCAGAATGGGTGTTTGTTTTGGAAAACCCCTTTTTCTCCTCTCCACCTTGTCTTCATCATCTACTTTCTCCCCTCTTTCCTCGGATGTGATCGATAGATAAAGACCTTTGCTTGTCTCTCGGAACAGTTTTGTGGTGATTATTCTATATTCAGTAMAAATATCCTGTTTAATGATATACTGTATTTATACACGTTTATGTCAAAAAGATTTAGTTCATATGAGTTATAAGACAAGTCAAAAGGCAGATTAAAGCTGGACTGATGAAAGATGAGCATCAATCAAAAGGTCCCTGGAGACTTTGAAAGACATGACATGGTTGTCAAGGGGAGAGGGTAGTGCAGCGACTCACTCCCCTAGCCTTCCATTGATTGGTCTTTCATAACCATTAGTCCTGCTTTCAGAGCCCGTCTAACGAATGGCCAGTCTATCGATGTGATTTAAGACCTGACTCATTTCTCAGAAAGAACTAATTAAAGAAAAACATTGCTATGAATTGTGTAACAGAAAGTTTTAAATGCGTGAGAAATACATCCATTTCGATCACGAGAGAATTTAATTTGAATCTCCACTTTCAATCGATCCGCTGTGTCATTAGTCTCAGAATTATGCATCTGTCAGAAATATGCATCTGTCACCTCCTGCTGTTTCCAATAAAACATTGTTTTTACTAACTCAATACTCGACAGCCATTATTTATTGTAGAAATTGAAATATTGTACATTGTTAAACAGGAAATTTCATACAATGCTTTGGCTTTTATTTATTTTTCTAAACTGTAGTCAGAGTAAAGTTTGGTCAATGCTTCCACCCTGGACTCTCCTAAGTTTTGTTTTCTAAGTGAGAGGGTCTAGCTGGCACACAGTGGTATGACCACCAGCATCACATTCTTTTCAGCTTGAGCCCCCCCTCTTCCCTCTAAAAATCTGTGAGTTACGCATGAGAAGCAGCTGACAAAGGGGGCCAGACGGGAAGGAGAGCGACAGAATTTAATAAAGTTCAACAAGGCAGAAAGGATTGCGCAAGCAGTGAATAGCAATTCTGCTTTTTTTCTTTACAACTTCTGCCTACTTAAACATTTTTACACACCAACCTTTTATCTGTGTCTGCATGCAGGGATGGATAGAAAGAAGAGAGAGAGAGAGACGCTCATTCCGTTTTTATTTGAATGTTGACCGAGGATGGTCACCATCTGTGCAAACTGTCCAGTTCCTCGACTCTCTCTGTGGCTTCTTCGCATCCGAAGTCATAAATATTGGAGGAAGSCTCACTTCTGAGATAATCCAGAGAATATAATTTATATTGTTTCTGCTTTTTCCCCACTGAATTCCTTTCCCTATGCCTTTTCTTTATGTCGCTTTTTTTCTCACTTTTTTTCGCCTATTTGCTATTGATCATGTTTTTAAAATAATTGCTTTTTTGGACCTTTTCCCTTTCCAGTATTTACTATGACATCTGGTCCTTTTGTTTTACTTGTTTGGTGTCATAAATCTGACCTGTTTATTCTTCCGGAAAGCCTCCCAACACTTATGTGTTGAGCCTGCTGTAGTGGGTTTCAATCAAACATAAGCTTTCACCTGGTGAATACTGAAAAAGAGAGTCAATTGCATTGTTTTTAGTGATAGAGATGTATTTTTAAAATGACAAAATGATGGAAGAAGGTTTATATCAATAACCCCCCCGGTTCTACCATAAGAAATATGCTAGTGATTCTGTGCCAGTAATACATGTATGAATAAAAGTGCCTTCTTCAGCACAGTAGGGATGCCCATTACAAGTGAGCATGAGGAAAATAATTGTGATATGCAGATAAAATACCACTTCAGAATGGCGATCCTGCTGAGGAATTGTTTAGAGAGCTGTAATTTTCCACTTAAAAAGGGACACATGGTCAAAGGCTCCCTGGCTCATTCTCACAAAGTCTGTTTTTGTGTGTCCATTTCAAATTCATTTTTTTAGTTGTAGTACATCACTGAATTCGTTAGATATATATTTCATTCCAAATTCCTCTTATCCACCCAAATACATACGAAACCTGTTGATATACGGTGTTTTTTAGCTGGCTAGGGTGGTTCATATACCAAAATGTACCATATTTCTCGTAGAAATGGCAAGCTTTACTAAACATTAACCAACTGTTTATATGTTAGTCTCGTAGACCATTAAAGGCCACGGTTCTTGATAAACTCAAAACAGGTTTTGTAGAGACAGAAAGAGGGGTAATGTCAGCCTAAAGCAACTCCTAAATTGCATTACCATGAATATGACCCGTTCACACAGCACCTGTTCTTTCCATTCCATGAAAGGTACAAATGCAAATGTCCTCTCGAAACGTGATATCTCTCAGTTTTCGATTCATGATTTTTGCACAGAGACGTCTGTTCCACATTATTGCCATCTGATAATAGTGCCACTCGCCTAGAAACACCTGTCTAAGGGCCGTAACATTTCATAGATATGCCGTTCGGTATAGGTCATGKTCCTGTTTTACCCCCTTCAGATTGTGCTTGCGTTTACACACACACAAAAAATGGAACACGGGATGGAAAGAGGAGTGTAGAACATACGCCCAAAGACCACAAATGGTCTTACTGAAACACTTAGGGAAAGATGACGCCTGACAAATATACTGGTGTCACGTTGCTCTGTCTCCTCCTTCTATGGACCAATGAATAAGTCCTGTATTTTACTGAATTTTTTATACATTTAAGAAGGGAGGAAAAGATATAGACTAAGAGATAGTGAGAGAGCCATGCTTTGGTGTTTTACCCCAGTAATAAAATGTCTAGACACCAATTAACATCAATTTCCCTCAAGAATTTGTGTCATCAGTGTGAGAGTTTTTCTCAGCACTATGGGTACCAGTTTAAATACATCCTCTTATCAACCAATGCTCTCTTCCTCTATTTTAATTGAACTTTGTTTTCTTTTGTCAAGACCTTTCTTCTGGAAAACATGTCTCCTTGTCCTCACTGTAAACGCCAGACCAGATCAATCAGTTTAACTTTGTTTCCTCCTTATGTCCTTTCACGTCCTGCGGGTTTGACTCACGCCGGAGCCCTTTTCAAAATGCAATGTCGTCCAGCGGTCCCCTGTCCCTGTGACATTAGACTGGCCCGTTGGTTATTTCATCGTGAGCATTCTTTATTTGATAGCGATACAAAACAAACGGTTGTATTAGGTGTGCACATAAAACAATGTCCAAAGAGAGATCTTTAAACTTACAGGCAGGTTCGTGTGTTGCTTCAACCGGACAGCGGCATTCTAAGGACATGGAACCTACAGGAACATCAAAGTATCTGCGTCACTGACTAATTACTCAGGCATTATGTCGAAGTATTCTAATTGGAAACACAAAGGTACCAATGTCAGAGAGGAAGCCTAAAAGCAGGGAAAGAAGCAGTTGGCAGTGTGTTGACTGGGCAATGAGAAGGAGTCTTGTTCTTCACCGAGGAGAAACATCTACTGTACCTGAGGGGATCTGAACCATTTAGCACATGCTAACAGACACGTTCCTCATGCTCATCTGGGTATCTTATGACTGGTGATGGTGGTATGGGCACTTGGCAGTATAACTCAGCAGCTTATGTGGGTTCCATCCACCCACTCTGTCTGTCTGTCTTTATTTATTTTCAATGTTTTATCTTTTTTTAAACTTCTTGTTTCATTTTTATTAGCTTTTGGGAGAATTGGCACCTGAATCAGAGAGAGGTTTGTGCAGAGCGTCCCCATCCGTCACGACAACTGTGTTTCCAAGGTGACGTTATTGAGATTGTAAATAAGAAGAGGCAGACATCACAGAACCTGAAGGATATGGGACACAGACAGCAAACGTATAACTACAGCTGTATCGTACGAAGTGAGTTCTTTCCAACCATACCTTTCATTGTCACCTACCACAGAAGTGAATTTTTTCGTCTTCCATTTTCTTTTACGTATACAAAAAAGTAGATTTTGTTGGCTGTTTGCTGAAATCTATGAAAAAACAATTTCAATGAGGTCCACAATTATATTTTATGTATTAGATTACATTTTTCAAAGTAAGTGTCATCTTTAAGATGTCTGTCTTAGACCATACCTGGTTGCCTTTATTTAATAAGATTGACAGATTCTTCCATTTCCCCTTGAGATAATAGCTTACTGTACCTCCTCTAAGGCCTGTCTATGACAGGGATGATACAATAATGTATAACATGTTGTGCAAAGTGAGATCTTTACGATCTAATATAATATGTTATTGTCTCAATGTTTGATAGTCACAACAGTATTTGCAGAGAAAAGGGGTTCAGCCCTATTACTATTATTGACATACAGTGTGTCCCCGAATATGTCGACATGATAGATATATATTATAGATAAGATTGAAAAACATAGCTGCGAGCAGCGATGAACGGGAATCAAAGGATGACCGAAAGGACACAAGATCAGTGGGACTATCTTTCTTTATATGCAATTAGTGAAAACATTACCATGTTTATCTCTCAATACCACAAGTTGATGCAAGTTAAGTTGAGTGCTATAGGTTGGTGATCTTTGAATGCAGCAGGTAATCATTCTTAAAGTCAGTACTTAACGTATTGACTTTATATACCAATTCTGGGGTCAATTTGACTAATGTTAAGATATGTAAAATATTTTCAACATTATTTTCACGATATTTGACATTGTTCATCTGCATAATTGAAATCTAACATTAATTTGCATGAGACAAGGTCCTCTTGATAAATAGTTAATTCTCTAGTATCATATAGTGCCACTGGTGCCAATGCCGTCTATAGTGCCACCAATTGGTCTGGTGCAGCCATCTAAGGTTGCAGTGACTTTATATTCACACAGCTTCTAAGGACATACATAAGGTTTACATACCATACCATGACCCCATGTCCATCGGTTCAGTCCTTATAACCCTGGTGTAATATGATGCCATCTACAGTAACGGTGCCGTGTGGCCAAATTGAAATGCAGCAAGTAATCATTCTCAAATTCATTAGAGGCTAATTCATTGAGTCTTTATACCAAAATCTGGATTAAATCAGATGTATTGTTCATGAGAAGATTTTTTAAAGTGTTTTTAGAATATCTGCTAACGTGCATCTATAGGTACAGTGCTGGCATCTTTGAATACAGAAACAATTWTTTCTCAAAACCAGTCAAGAGTGATGTAATGAGTCTACATACAAAATCTGGAGCAAATCTGACATATGGTTCATGAGGAGAAGATGATTGCAGATGATTTTGAGCATTAGCATCACAAATGCAAAGATTGAGTTGTTAATAGTTACCTTGTTTTTTGAGAGACCAATGCCAAATTAAGTGTGGTTCATCTTAGGGACATCCATGATAGCGATTTCACATTTCAAGTTGATAGGCCCATGTGGAGTGGATTTTAAAGGAACATGTAAAATCAAAAATTGTCTTTGATCTTTTGACCAATCCCTTAGCTTTTCTCAAACTAAGTTAAGACATGTACCATGGGCCTACATTCCAAAGTTGGTGTCATTTGGTCCTATGGTTTATGAAAATAATTTAAAAAAATATTTGCGCATTTTAGCATATTAGCATATGTGATAATATGCATCTACTTGTGTAGTGTGTTTCACGCTGGTCCAAGGCGCAGCGTGAGTAAAGTTCCACATATTTGTAATAAACCGAAACTCAACAAAACAAAACAAACAAGCACAAAAAACAAAACGTGAAGCTACTGTTGTGCACTCAGGCAACTAAATTTAGACAAGATCCCACAAACACAATGGGGAAAATGGCTACCTAAATATGATCCCCATTCAGAGACAACGATAAACAGCTGCCTCTGATTGGGAACCATACCAGGCCACCATGGAAATACAATATCACCTAGATGACCCACCCAAGTCACTATCACGCCCCAACCAACACAGAGAAAAAACAGCTTACTATGCGTAACAGTGTGGCCATCTTTGAATGCATCAATGTTATATTATCAAACTCTTTAGGGACTATTATGATGAGTCCAAAGACTACATTTGGAGGGAATCTGACTTTTAGTCTATGAGAAGTGGATTTTTTATWATTATTTTTAGCATCAGCGTTACATAGTCAACAGACTGAATTGTTCATAGTTTCCTTAAAAAAATGGGTTATTATAGCAATGTCTTTTATGACCTTAAAAGGTTTCAAGTTGACAGGCCATTGTTAAGTGGATTTACAAAGGATTTAAATGGACATGTAAAATCAGCCATCTCTTAACCAATCCATTAGTCTTCTCAAACTAAGTTAAGAGATGTACCATGGGCCTACATTCAGAAGATGTGTGTTATTTGGACTTGTGATTCCCGAGAATACGCTTTTCATAGGTTTTCTAAAATGTCCAAGGTGGAGGAACATCTATCCTGATGGACCTTATGGGTCCTTGAGGCACATTTATTCAACATGAGGAAAGACACCTACATACAACGTTTCAAGTCTCTAGGTCAAATGGGGTGACAGATATGAGTGTTTAAGTAAGGCTGCTTATAGTACCGCCCCTATAAGCCAATCGGTGCCATTATTTTTGACCAATTTACTCATGGCCTCTAAATTCTGTGTGGGGAGAGACTGGTGCCCAAAACTGATGGCGTATGTCGTGCAGTGAGAGTTGAGTGGGGACGGTTCAGTCTGTCTCCTAATGAGCACTCCCCAGCTAGCTAGTTTATGCTTGTGGCGTGAAACTTCAAAAAGATTTTGAAACTTGTCTGCCGAAGTTGGGACTTGGGAAAGTGTTCAGAATTATTATATCTTTTTTTTAAACAAAAATGTAGACGTTAATGGCGTAGTTGTACACTTTCGGTGAAAATTACTGCAATAAATGTGCTTTAGCTGTCATCCTGGCCTGATATTGGTTACACTATCTAGCTACTTCCCTCTCCTTACTCCAGGACAGAGGTGCTCATCATTATTCGGCAAAGCAGGAACGAAGGAGACACTGTTGTTGTGTCGTCGGCTTGCTGCGCAAACTCTCCTCATTGAGCAATAGGCTGCGTCAGGGTGACATCCAGATGGCTACTACCAATATTACAAGTTACTATATTACTCGAAGTACAATCAAGTGGAACGGAACAAATTGCCCATGTTAGCTACCGCCAGCGACATGTGATACAGCTGCTGGATAAAGCAACTACTGCCCAGCGGGAAGCATCTGGATGCAAAACACCATTGCACTGGTCAGTCATAGCGCCAGGTTACGGTATCTACTTGGCATGTCACGGTGACATCCAGCTGGTGGCCAATTCTGCGAGTTATTTCTCCCTCGTCCATCGAACTAAACATTGCTTTCTTTTAGTTTGAAGTAGAGCCATGCTGCTGTTGCCACTGCACTCTCAGCTGCGTGACATACGTCATCAATTTGGGCACCAGGCATGTCCGTATAGCCTCTCCCTTAGTGTGCCAATTAACACATTTTTTGTTACCATTCTATGCTTAAGGTTATTTGAGCAAAAATATTATTATTATATTATTACAGCTTCGCTGTGAACACCTAATGAGTTATATTTTCAAAATAAGTTATTTAAAAATGTGCTAGCTAATTTGTTATAATTGTTTATAATTATAATTGTTACAACATCTAAAATATTGTATCAGGATACATTAATAAGTTGATCTCCTTTTCATTACTTAAGAGTGTACATGTTCAAAATAAATAAATACATTCCAATTTGAAAGATACGAAGATTAATTTATTGTCCAATGTCCATGAATGTAGAGCACAAATGTGCTTTCTGCTTTGTCCCAACAACCTTTTAAAGACACCAAATTCACCAAAAACTCCATAAAAAAACACTTCAAGGCTCAACACACTGGTCCAGCATCCACTTCAAAAACATTTCTGGGTGTGCACAGGRTCTTTCTCTAGCCGGTAGCCATGTCCAGCTGTGGAATGTCATGTGAAAGCATCGGCTATGTTTCCGTGCTTCCGTTTGCTTGGTCATTATGGGAAATTACCGGTTTAAAATTTGATATTGATGTTCATTTTCGGACACTCAGATGCAGTTTGAAAGGATATTTATTTAAAGGTGTATTATACTTTGTTTGTGCCATTTACCACGATGAAATGGTAGAAGGGTGTGACTGTCATGCAGACGTTCAAGGTTATGTGGGGACATGGAGTAATAGAGGAAGGTAGTATGGTTCCGACATGGAGCTCTTATCAAGCTCACATTATCTAAATATAATATATCCCCCTCTTATTTATTACTTCTACCTTGACTATATAATTGTATATCCTGACATCATAGTCTTCTTTCACTGGATTCTCCTTTTGCGCTCCATTTGTTTGTTTAGGTCCGCTCTCAACGAACTATTGTCACCCCCCCCAAAAAAGAGAAAGAGAGAGAGAAACAAAGAGAGGGAGAAAGAATGGCACACCGAGAGAGAACGAGAGAGGACGAGAGAGGAACGGAGGTTAAAAGACAGTTAAAACAGTTGGATGTGTGAGTTTCAGGCCCAGCTCCAGGAAGTGATGCATTGGTGTGATCTAGACTGTGAGAATGCCACTTTTATGTCACCCCTCACAGCCTCTCAATGGCATGGCGAGCTACCCCGGTTGTCATGGGAATGTGTGATTCAGAAGGCACATTCATCAAGGGGATTTACGTCTCTCTTTTTCTTTTTTCTTCTACGTTCTCAAAAGGACACGTCACCCCTTGTAAATTAGAAATGAGGAAAAGAAGCCAATTAATGACGTTCAATACCTCAGCGCGCAGATCATGGGACATGTCTCGTTAAGATAACAGCTTACGAACGAGGAACGCCTTGTCGGTTTGATTTGATGTGTATTGTGTACTTATTTGTGTTCGGMAGCAAATTAGACACACCGTCAGTCTGAAGCAGCGTTGCGCCGACTGTAAGAGGGCAGTAACACAATAGAGTGCACGAATGTCAAACTGTAAATGTTAGAGACATCTCACCAGTTTTGGAGGCAGCGTTACGTTTGCTAGTGAAGAGCAGTGCAGTGGCTAACTGCTTTTGACCCACTGTCAAGTTAGTGAAGTCCTACACTACCCACTAGGCACAGATATCAGTTCAATGTCTAGTTTTGATTTACAGTTAGTTGAGTTAGCTAACGTGAATTCAACGTGAAATCAACAAAAACATTCACCATGTCATTGGAATTAGGTTAAAAGTTTTTTTGGGGGGGGGGAAATTAACTAAAATACCTTATGTAGATGACTTTTTGCAAATGCAATCAGCTTCCCACATTGATTCACCGTCATCACATTACATGTTTCTGTTGATATGACTTGGAGACAACGTTGATTAAACACATTTTTGGGGGTATTTTGCTAGGTACTTTAAACACCGTTGTGCCAAAAACAATTACACGGTGTCTCCAATTGTAGGAGGTTGAGAGAAGAGCAGAAGACATGTCCATTGACTTGTAGAACAATTTGTTTCCCTTGACACACACACAAACAGAGATTTAGGCACAGCTTGCTTTTCTGTCTTTTGCGGACACAGGGACCTCCAAGTATCTCTTGCCATGATTTGAATGTAGTTTTATGTTGTCATAAGGCGCCAGAACATCCTAGTAGCTCAGCATCCTCTATCTCTTAGGGTTTACAGAGATGTCCAATCCGAGAGCAGCTTCCTTGACCCATCATAAAAATGCCTTGATATAAAATGTTGGACATATAAAAAGGACTTTATTGAATTTAGATAAGACATTCATGTCTCTGCATGACTATAAATGAAGGTACTTATGATGAAAAACATTGCGCCCAAGGATCTTTCTGGAAGGGGGCGCAAACGGAGTGGTGACGTTTGACTCATGAAAGGGTAAAAATCTATGGAAAATATCTGAGCATTTGGAAAAGTTTAAATTGAGTTATTTATATTCAATATTTCATATTATTGATAATTCAGAAAGTTGGGCATCAAAAATGATTCAGTCTCATGCCCAGGGTACTATCCTGAGAGAAGGAGAGAGAGAGGGGGAAGGAGAGAGAGAGAGTAGATTGATGAGGGGGTGACAGAGTGACATTGCATTCTGGGAACTGTGACTGTGACCATAAATCTCTGTTGTGATTCTGAACAGCATTACACTGATCCACTGTCTGACCATCACAGGCTAGGAGGTCGTTTGCCTAGCATCCTGGTTCTCTCTTAATGTACAGTGATTATGCTTTCATTAAAGGGGGAACAATCTATACATGTAAAAAACTAAATGATGCTATAATAATTAAATGTGACAGGCCAAAAACAATGATAAACCAAATGAAAAATAAATACAAAATTAGACATTTCCCATTTCCCTCCATCAACCATATCCTGCTATGATTCCGTTCGAGCAGATCTGTCAAACCATTGTCTCTGCAGTATAAAAAATAAAAAAAACTTGGACAAATAAACACTCTACTTTTCTTTTTTTCGGCCTTGGCGAACCAGCTGTGCTGTGACTGCAACTTAACTCAGCTCTCAGCACCCTCCCGGAGTCCTGGTGTGTATTTGCTTACTTCTCTCTGGTGTGTGTCGATGAGAAACGCCTGGAGCTGTGTGTGTGTGTGTGTGTGTCTGTTCCTTTGTGTGAGGTATTCTTCTTCGGGGTGTGTGAGACAGAGTAAGCAGTGTTTTGCTGGATAATCTCACATCAAGTTCATCCCTGGCATTTCATCCAGATTTGCTAAAGTTGCTTGTTGGTGGCATTACATGATTTGGCGA
Source organism: Salvelinus sp. IW2-2015 (assembly GCF_002910315.2). Taxonomy (NCBI): domain Eukaryota; kingdom Metazoa; phylum Chordata; class Actinopteri; order Salmoniformes; family Salmonidae; genus Salvelinus; species Salvelinus sp. IW2-2015. The sequence continues at coordinate 17,931,316 of NC_036874.1, read as the reverse complement.
CATAATTCAGCCTGCTCGCGCTCCTCGCCTCATATGTGGAAAAACCTATGACAAGAGTATGCTTTGTCATACTAATTATAACAGGAACAGTATGCATGTTTATTCTAATGAGTACAGGCGAAGCATGCTTGTGTAGTATTGTTGAATGGAGAGGTAAACGAGGTCTACCAGCTTGTTGTATAAAATCTCTCCTCTCCTTAGCCAACGGAGATGAAACCAGCAGGGACACCTGAACACTAGCTATGGCCTACCTACCGATCACGGCTGTTGGGCTTGTCATCTCCCTTGTGGCAGTTTGGATTCTCAAATTTTAGGTTAATTAATCAAAAATGATTTATTTTCTCATTAGGTATGCAGTCTGCAAAATCAATGTTTTACAGATGTTTTCCTGGCTTTTGTTTTTCGAGACGGCGCTGATTTTTATTGGGTATGGATTTAAGAGGGTGCTGAGGGAATCTCGCTGGCGTCTGAGCTAACCCAGAACAAATATGCACGCTCGCGCGCGCACACACACATACACACACTAAGCTTTCACTGACAAGAGTCATGCGTTCATTACGGTAAGGACAGATGTGCTGTCCTTACCGTAACCCTAATCTTGACCCTAATCTCGACACTAAAATACAGTATTTTGCCTCTCATACTGCTGGTACTAAGCTGATCTGGTTATTCTGTTTCTTGTCGATCACAGCCAAATCTATTGGGGTTGAACCACCACACACACTCTGGGTAGCACTCTTAAATCACATAACAGCTTCTGGTTCAAGTTCCTGTTGGTTGTAAACAAACTTAATTTTGCATTTCCTGTAGTCTAGACACAAGAACAAAAATTGCCAGTGCCAGAAAGGGGAGCACTTGTGGTTCCTGAGGAGTGGTTGGCACAGCTCAGCACCAAACTCTAGCAGAGAGAGAGAGATAAAATACAGCTTAACTCAAAACGTTGTCAGATATGTTCTGGTAATTATATGAGCTGGCTAGCCATCTAGATAATAGTGGAACTGACAGCGTTGTAACTACTTTGCAGATATGAAAAGAACAGATAATCATAACATCAGTCAAAGATATCAAATGAATTCCCAGTTTGTTCTTCTAAACCAACTTGAGGTTTTAAAAAGAGGTTCTATTGACAAAACAAAATCCAGGCAAAATAGATGGATGCAGTTCAATGCATGATTAATATAATTCACCAATACATTTCTTGGTCGTCCAAAAAATATTGCTATCAGGTTGTAAATCAAAGCTGGCCTGGCACATTGTTTGCCACCTGCACCAATTTGATGCACTGTTTCAAGTGACTGATGTTTTGAACAGAAACGGATGATTGTAACAAAGAATGGGAATTTCTATACAATCAAACTAGCCAGGGAAATGATCCCAAGTCAATCATAACATGGGTAATAGGCTAGCGCATGTGTCAAACACAAGGCATGACAGATTTCTATCCAGGCCGTACAAATGATTTGACAACCCAAATCATTTGGCCCCCTACCATACCACCCGCGTTGCGCTGCACTACAAGTCACAGCAAGCACTGCCAACGTGCTGCCCGCCAAACAGCAGTGCATTGCCACACACACACAACCCTCCTCCCAGAGCCACACACAGGAGCCAGCCAGTGTGCTGTATTATATCATCACTAATCGCACAGACCGAAAGTTTAAAGAGTTGTAGGCTAAATGTCAGTGCCAAGTTTCAGTTCCAATGAGTCATTGCTGTAGCCTACAGAAAATGTCATCTTGGTTGTCAAAAAAAGTTAAGATAAAGGATTTATACGCTGGTATAAATTACCAAGGACAATAGGCAACAGGACACACACAAGCGAGTCAACAGTTATCTACTTTATGAAATTACAGCCTGACGCGCTGGAATCGGTGAATTAAACTTCAATTGTGCTGCTTTTGTGTCCCGTTTACACAGTCCTAGCTAGGCTACTAAAATGTTGCAGTCTGGCTTTGGTTTTTAAACCTTGACCATGAATAATCCAAAAAAACTAAACCTGCATCAAAACACCATGCAAAGGAGAAACATGTAGGCCTTTTTACAGCAACCATTGAGCAGTAGCTAAGACTGGCTACTCAACCACAGTACAATACATTGATTGCACCATACAGCAGTGCTGCATTCATTATTTATTTAGCGAGCTAAAAACACGGAGTCTAATGTTAGCTAGCTGCTAGGAGGATGTCATGTCATTGGAGGAGTGGGTGAGTGACCGACTTTTTCCCCTCATATTGTTGTCGGTGGCTACAGCTAGAGATGTAGGTGTCATTTGGTTAGATTGGACAAAAATGTGAATCGCTATGCTGAACTTGAACGACTGTTATCCATAGTTAGCATATCTCTTGACGTCGATCAAATGGGCGGGTAGGCAGGCAAGGTCCCATTCAGTTGTCAAAACGTGGGTTAGGACAGACGGATGAGCAGGCTACTATTATTTTATGGCTTTTGGCGAATGCGCTTTAATGATCTAAAGTTGCGCTGTTGCTACTACATGTAAACACATAGTATCATGACAGAAGGCAGATGGTTTGAGTCTTACAATATTTATTAATCCAATAGGGTAAGGCAAGAGAATGGTCGTGGACCGGCAAAAAGGTCAAAAGGTACTGAAGGGCAGGCAGAATCAAGGTCAGGGCAGGCAGGGATGTAGACCAGAGTCAGGCAGGGGTCAAAACCAGGAAGACTATCAAAAAGAGAAGGGCAAAAGGAGTATGGGAAAAACATACTGGTTGACTTGACTAACATACAAGACAAACTGGCACAGAGAGACAGGAAACACAGGGATAAATACACTGGGTAAAATAAGCAACACCTGGAGGGGGTGGAGACAATCACAGGAACAGGTGAAACAGATCAGGGCATGCCACACAGTCCAGTTCAAAGTGAATGATGGCAGGCCCATGTGGCAAATGGCTTATTTGCATGTAAGCCTACTGTAACGCTGATTGGCTATGGGGCACCGGTCCGCGTAGACTCCAGTCCTGGACAAGACAGATGTTTTTATTAGGTTGTATATACTACAGTGCCTATTAATTGGTCAAACGCACGGGCGCTTTCTTACTCTATATTGCTATAGAATTTTCACAAATACCTTACTATACTATACATCATTCCCAAATATTCTTTGAATTTATGAAAAATGTAAAAATTACCATATCTAAGTGCTCGCTTGTCGGAAAATATATATTTTTTGTTATATTCTTCCTGGGGGTGTATATGATCAGATTTAAATAAGATTTCCTGTTGCTAAAACGCTGTCAGTTTCACTTTAACTAACAGCAAACCAAAACAATGTCTGGAAAGTTGCATTTAGTTGCCTGGCTTGCTAGATGTATTTTTCCGAAATACATTTTTAAACGGATGCTTTTTTTTGTTGCTGCAAAAAAATAGAGCAGGTAACATAGATTTTTGGACCAAGCTGCTGCATGCAAGCTGCACATTTTGTTTATACTTTTTCATAATGACAAGGACAGGTTTGATGTCAGAGAACAACAATAGAATGTTCATGATTTAATACGTGTCAATGCCGTTAAGATGAAAGGGGACATTTTATACTGAGGGGTTGGCGGGACTTTTAAACATATTATGGAAATCAAGACTAGGTTGGTTGGTGGAAATAAACGTATAGGCTTTGTTGCCAGCAATACCTTTCAGATATAAAGAAAAGTCTGCAAATAGGTGGCGGCATGCTAAAGTTGGCGGGGAAATGTATTTGTTTGAAAGGCGTATAATTGGTCTTTTGACCAATCAGATCAGCTCTGATAAAGATCTGAAGGTCTGATGTAATTAGTCAAAAGACCAATTAGTGGAAAAAATATCAGGATTGGGCTCCCTGTTTTAAACGCAGCCTTATTAAGGTGCGTTCCTCTGCCCAGGTGTTGTTGGTGCCTGCCAGATCTTACAATGCCTGGATAAGTATTGTACGTATCAGCTAGTCATATCATATGTTATAGCATTCTGTCAGTCAATGACACAGCAGATGAAGTGGCACGCAACCTTTGGTTGATGCACGCAACGTTCTGAGCAGGGGAACACGACCTTAGGATTTGTCACCACTAGGGCATATGGTTGATCTGTGTGACTAAGGCCTACCCACCAGGCAAAGGCAAAACATCTACATATAATAAACATCACATTTTGGCTGAGTTTTCAACTAGAAATGAACCATGTATATTGAAATATTATATTGATAGAATGTAAATTCAACATTTCACTTTTGGACCAGGTCCAAACCATTTCCAGACAGTCACTTCTTCAATCCGGTGCTTTGTCAGACTGATTATTACTTGAGATATTTTAAATATCTTCATTACTGTACGGGCATATCAGTTTGTTTTGGGTCAGAGTAACTGTTAAAATTAAATTGCCATATAAAACATTTCCTCTCTGTCCAAACCATCTGTTTTTAGAATTGTTCTAGCACTGTTGGTGTTTACAGATTCCCCCTGTTTGAATTGTATAGCCTTGTGGTTCGTTCATGTTCTTGTGTGTGTGTCTACTTTCTCTGGCCGTTCCGCTCAGCTACACAGGAAAAAGAATATGAAGCAGAGGAGCCAAGGAGCCCAAACAGAAATTATTATTGATTTAATCACATAATCA
>NC_036874.1:17914772-17926692 GCF_002910315.2 Salvelinus sp. IW2-2015 | reverse complement strand
TACGTTTGCTAGGAAGAGCAGTGCAGTGGCTAACTGCTTTTGACCCACTGTCAAGTTAGTGAAGTCCTACACTACCACTAGCACAGATATCAGTTCAATGTCTAGTTGATTTACAGTTAGTTGAGTTAGCTAACGTGAATTCAACTGAAATCAAACAAAAACATTCACCATGTCATTGGAATTAGGTTAAAAGTTTTTTGGGGGGGGGAAATTAACTAAAATACCTTATTGTAGATGACTTTTGCAAATGCAATCAGCTTCCCACATGATTCACCGTCATCACATTACATGTTTCTGTTGATATGACTTGAGACAACGTTGATTAAACACATTTTTGGGGGTATTTTGCTAGGTACTTTAAACACCGTTGTGCCAAAAACAATTACACGGTGTCTCCAATTGTAGAGGTTGAGAGAAGAGCAGAAGACATGTCCATTGACTTGTAGAACAATTTGTTTCCCTTGACACACACACAAACAGAGATTTAGGCACCAGCTTGCTTTTCTGTCTTTTGCGGACACAGGGACCTCCAAGTATCTCTTGCCATGATTTGAATTGTAGTTTTATGTTGTCTAAAGGCGCCAGAACATACCTAGTAGCTCAGCATCCTCTATCTCTTAGGGTTTACAGAATGTCCAATCCGAGAGCAGCTTCCTTGACCCATCATAAAAATGCCTTGATATAAAATGTTGGACATATAAAAAGGACTTTATTAATTAGAATAAGACATTCATGTCCTGCATGACTATAAATGAAGGTACTTATGATGGAAAACATTGCGCCCAAGGATCTTCTGGAAGGGGGCGCAAACGGAGTGGTGACGTTTGACTCATGAAAGGGTAAAAATCTATGGAAAATATCTGAGCATTTGGAAAAGTTTAAATTGAATTATTATCTTTTTTCTCTTTGATAATCAGAAAGTTGGGCATCAAAAATGATTCAGTCTCATGCCAAGGTACTATCCTGAGAGAAGGAGAGAGAGAGGGAAGGAGAGAGAGAGAGAGATTGATGAGGGGGTGACAGAGTGACATTGCATTCTGGAACTGTACTGTGACCATAATCTCTGTTGTGAATTCTGAACAGCATTACACTGATCCACTGTCTGAACCATTCACAGGCTAGGAGGCGTTTGCCTAGCATCCTGGTTCTCTCTTAATGTACAGTTGATACAATGATAAACCAAAATGAAAAATAAATACAAAATAGACATTTCCCATTTCCCTCCATCAACCATATCCTGCTATGATCCGTTCGAGCAAGAATCTGCAAACCATTGTCTCTGCAGTATAAAAAATAAAAAAACTTGGACAAATAAACACTCTACTTTTCTTTTTTTCGGCCTTGGCGAACCAGCTGTGCTGTGACTGCAACTTAACCTCAGCTCTCAGCACCCTCCCGAGTCCTGGTGTGTATTTGCTTACTTCTCTCTCTGGTGTGTGTCGATGAGAAAACGCCTGGAGCTGTGTGTGTTGTGTTGTGTGTCTGTTCCTTGTGTGAGGTATTCTTCTCGGGGTGTGTGAGACAGAGTAAGCAGTGTTTGCTGGATAATCTCACATCAAGTTCATCCCTGCATTTCATCCAGATTTGCTTAAAGTTGCTTGTTGTGGCATTACATATTTGGCGACATAATTCAGCCTGCTCGCGCTCCCGCCTCATATGTGGAAAAACCTATGACAAGAGTATGCTTTGTCATACTAATTATAACAGGAACAGTATGCATGTTTATCTAATGAGTACAGGCGAAGCATGCTTGTGTAGTATTGTTGAATGGAGAGGTAAACGAGGTCTACCAGCTTGTTGTATAAAATTCTCTCCTCTCCTTAGCCACACGGAGATGAAACCAGCAGGGACACCTGAACACTAGCTATGGCCTACCTACCGATCACGGCTGTTGGGCTTGTCATCTCCTTGTGGCAGTTTGGATTCTCAAATTTTAGGTTAATTAATCAAAAATGATTTATTTACTCATTAGGTATGCAGTTGGTTTGCAACTGCAAAATCAATGTTTTACAGATGTTTCCTGGCTTTTGTTTTTCGAGACGGCGCTGATTTTATTGGGTATGGATTTAAGAGGTGCTGAGGGAACTCTCGCTGGCGTCTGAGCTAACCCAGAACAAACACGCACGCACACTCACACTCGCATGCGCACACACTCGCATGCGCACACACACTCACTCACACACTCCTACTCTCTCTCTCTCTCTCTCTCACGCCACACACACACACACACACACCACACACACACACACACACCACACACACACAACACACACACACACACACACACACACACACACTAAGCTTTCACTGACTAGAGTCATGCGTCCATTACGGTAAGGACAGATGTGCTGTCCTTACCGTAACCCTAATCTCTACACTATAAACATTTTCATCTAAACAATGGCTTTGTGTCATGATTATTTATTTATTGTGTCTGTGTCTGATAATAACAGTGTATCGTAATCTACTAACATACAATAAATTGATAATGTTTTTCTCGAGAACCCTCTTCAAATTAGTGACTTTTACATTAGTTGTACTCGCCAATTTAAGAGTTATGATTCTATGACCAATATATATTCTGCAATATGCTCTATATGTATCCCACAATACTGTATTTTGCCTCTCATACTGCTGGTACTAAGCTGATCTGGTTATTCTATTTCTAGTCGTTCACAGCCAAATCTATTGGGGTTGAACCACCACACACACGCTGGGTAGCACTCTTAAATCACATAACAGCTTCTGGTTCCAGTTCCTGTTGGTTGTAAACAAATGTAATTTTGCATTTCCTGTAGTCTAGACACAAGAACAAAAACTGGCAGTGCCAGAAAGGGGAGCACTTGTGGTTCCTGAGGAGTGGTTGGCACAGCTCAGCACCAAACTCCCTAAGAGAGAGAGAGAGAGAGAGAGTTAAACAACAGTTACACTCAAAACGTTGTCAGATATGTTCTGGTGATTATATGAGCTGGCTAGACAGCTAGATAATAGTGGAACTGACAGCGTTGTAACTTCTTTGCAGATATGAAAAGAACAGACAATCAAATGAATTCCCAGTTTGTGCTTAAAAACCAACTTTATTAGAGGTTTTAAAAATAGGTTCTATTTGGACATGATGTACACGAAGGCAGAATAGATGGATGCAGTTCAATGCATGATTCATATAATTCACCAAAACATTTCTTGGTCGTCCAAAAAAAAGTTGCTATCAGGTTGCAAATCAAAGCTGGCCAGGGACATTATTTGCTGCCTCCACCAATTTGGGGTGATGCACTGTTTCAGTTTCAATGACTCAATATTTTGAACAAAAACGGATGATTGTAACTGAGGCTGGGAATGTCAATACAATCAAACTAGCCATGGAAAGGATCACAAGTCACTCATAACATGGGTAATAGGCTAGCGCACGTGTCAAACACAAGGCATGACAGATTTCTGTCCAGCCCGCACAATGATTTGGGTTGTCAAATCGTTTTGGCCCCCTACCATACCACCCACGTTGGGCTGCACTACAAGTCACAGCAATGCACTGCCAACGTGCTGCCCGCCACACGGCAGTGCCTTGCCACACACACAACCCTCCTCCCAGAGCCACACACACATGAGCCAGCCAGTGTGCTGTATTACAGTATATTATCAAATTAAATGACATTTTATTAGTCACATGCGCCGAAATCAACCTTACAGTAGACCTTACAGTGAAACGCTTACTTAAAAGCCCCCAACCAACAATGCAGTTTCAAAACATATGGATAAGAATAAGAGATAAAAGTAATTAAAGACCAGCAGTAAAACAACAATAGCGAGACTATATACAGGGGGGGTACCGGTACAAAGTCAATGTGCGGGGGCACCGGTTAGTTGAGGTAGTATGTACATGTAGGTAGAGTTATTGAAGTGACTTTACATAGATGACAACAACAGAGAGTAGCAGCGGTGTAAAGTGGGGGGTAGGGGGTAGGGGCAARGCAAATAGTCAGGGTAGCCATTTTATTATATGTTCAGGAGTCTTATGGCTTGGGGGTAGAAGCTGTTTAGAAGCCTCTTGGGCCTAGACTTGGTGCTCCTGTACCGCTTGTCGTGCGGTAGCAGAGAGAACAGTCTATGACTAGGGTGGCTGGAGTCTTTGACAATTTTTAGGGCCTTCCTCTGACACCTCCTGGTATAGAGTTCCTGGATGGCAGGAAGCTTGGACCCAGTGATGTACTGGGCCGTACGCACTACCCTCTGTAGTGTCTTGCGGTCGATGGTGCAGCTGTAGAACCTTTTGAGGATCTCAGGACCCATGCCAAATCTTTTCCGTCTCCTGAGGGGGGAATAGGTTTTGTCATGCCCTCTTCACGACTCTTGGTGTGCTTGGACCATGTTAGTTTGTTGGTGATGTGGACACCAAGGAACTTGAAGCTCTCAACCTGCTCCACTGCAGCCCCGTCGATGAGAATGGGGGCGTGCTCGGTCCTCTTTTTCCTGTAGTCCACAATCATCTTCTTTGTCTTGATCACATTGAGGAAGAGGTTGTTGTCCTGGCACCACACGGCCAGGTCTCTGACCTCCTCCCTATAGGCTGTCTCGTCGTTGTCGGTGATCAGGCCTACCACTGTTTTGCCATCGGCAAATGTAATGATGGTGTTGGAGTCGTGCCTGGCTGTGCAGTCATGAGTGAAGAGGGAGTACAGGAGGGGACTGAGCACTCACCCCTGAGGGGCCCCCGTGTTGAGGATCAGCGTGGCGGATGTGTTGTTACCTACCCTTACCACCTGGGGGCGGCCCGTCAGAAAGTCCGGGATCCAGTTACAGAGGGAGGTGTTTAGTCCCAGGGTCCTTAGCTTAGTGATGAGCTTTGACGGCACTATGGTGTTGAACGCTGAGCTGTAGTCAATGAATAGCATTCTCACATAGGTGTTCCTTTTGTCCAGTTGGGAAAGGGCAGTGTGGAGTGCAATAGAGATTGCATCAACTGTGGATCTGTTGGGGRGGTATGCAAATTGGAGTGGGTCTAGGGTTTCTGGGATAATGGTGTTGATGTTTTAGCCTACAGATAATGTCATCTTGGTTGTTAAAAAGCTATAAGATAAAGGATTCATACGTTGGTATAAATGACTACTAAAGGACAATAGGCAACAGGACACACAAGCAAGTATAAACGAGTCAACAGTTGAGTTATCTACTTTATGAAATTACAGCCTGATGCGGAATCACCGGAATCGATAAATTCAACTTAAATTGCGCTCCTTTTGTGTGTCCCGTTTACAGCTCGCAGCGAAGGGAAAGTGTATAGACATGTCACAGTCCTAGCTAGGCTACTAAAATGTTGCAGTCTGGCTTTGCTTTTTAAACCTTAACCACGAATAACCCCAAAAACTCAACCTATATCAAAACACCTTGCAAAGGAGAAACATGTAGGCCTATTTACAGCAACAACTGAGAAGTAGCCTAGACTGGCTACTCAACTGCAGTACAATACATTTTGAGGGCACCATATAGCAATGCTGCATTCATTGTTTACTTACCAAGCTAAAAACACAGAGCCTAATGTTAGATAGCTACTAGGAGGATGTCATGTCATGGGGGAAGTGGGTGAGTGACCGACTTTTCCCCCTCATATCGTTTTTCGGTGGCTACAGCTAGAGATGCACAGTAGGTGTCGTTTGGTTAGATAGTAAGAAATGTGAATCGCTTTGCTAGCTAATGAGCTAGCCTGAACTTGAACGACTGCTATCCATAGTTAGCATATCTCTTGTTGTCATTCAAATGTATTTAGCATCGATCAAATGGGCGGTAGGCAGGCAAGTTCCCATTCAGCTGTCGAAACGTGGGTTGGGACATAAGCATGCATTRGCAGGGAAGTGGCAGAAGGATGAGCAGTCTACTACTATTTTATGGCTTTTGGCGAATGCGCTTTAATGATCTAAAGTCGCACTGTTGCTACCGCATGTAAACACACAGTCCAGTTCAAAGTGAATGATTGTCACGACTTCCGCCGAAGTTGGCTCCCCTGCCTGTTCGGGCGGTGCTCGGCGGTCGTCGTCACCGTCCTACTAGCCGCCACCGATTCCTTTTTCGTTTGTCTGTTTGTTTTGTCTTATTAGTTTCACCTGTGTTTCTGTTGTTTGGTTTAATGAGCTTCCCTATTTTAAGTAGGTGGACCCGCCCTTGTTTTGTGCGGGATTGTCTTTATGTTACATGTGTGCGTTTTAGGTAGAGGTGGATTTATTTTCTTAAACTTGGCACCCTGTGTTTTTTGGGTTGTCACGTTGTTGTCCGCGCCCTGTATTGTTGGGCTTATCATTTTGTGTGCCGAAGTAAAGAGCACTTTTCCCCAGTGGAACTCTCTGCGTCTGATTCCTTCACCCACCTAGTCCCACGTGACAATGATGGCAGGCCCATGTGGCAAATGGCTTATTTGCATGTAGGCCAACTGCAGCGCTGAAAGGCTATGGCGCACCTGTCTGCGTAAACTCCGMACCTGGACAAGACAGATGTTTTATTAGGTTTTATTACTGCAGTGCCTATTAATTGTCCAAACGCACGGCCACCTTTCCCATTCTATATTGCTATAGAKTTTTTCACAAATGCCTTACTATACATCATTCCCAAACATTCTATGGATTCATGAAAATTTWAAAATGACCATATCTAAGTGCTCGCTTGTCAGAAAATATATATGTTTTGTTATATTCTTCCTGGGGGTGTATATGATCAGATTTAAATAAGATTTTCTGTTGCTAAGACGTTGTCAGTTGCACTTTAACTAACAAGCTAACAACAAACCAAAACAATGTCTGGAAAGTTGCATTTATTTGCCTGGCTTGCTAGATTTATATATCCTACAGTGGAAGTGGGAAGTTTACATACACTTAGGTTGGAGTCATTAAAACTCGTTTTTCAACCTCTCCACAAATTTCTTGTTAACAAACTATAGTTTTGGCAAGTCGGTAAGGACATCTACTTTGTGCATGACACAAGTCATTTTTCCAACAATTGTTTACAGACAGATTATTTCACTTATAATTGCACTGTATCACAATTTCAGTGGGTCAGAAATGTACATACACTAAGTTGACTGTGCCTTTAAACAGCTTGCAAAATTCCAGAAAATGATGTCATGGCTTTAGGAGCTTCTGATAGGCTAATTGACATAATTTGAGTCAATTGGAGGTGTACCTGTGGATGTATTTCAAGGCCTACCTTCAAACTCAGTGCCTCTTTGCTTGACATCATGGGAAAATCAAAAGAAATCAGCCAAGACCTCAGGAAACAAATTATAGACCTCCACAAGTCTGGTTCATCCTTGGGAGCAATTTCCAAACGCCGGTAGGTACCACGTTCATCTGTACAAACAATAGTATTCAAGCATAAACACCATGGAACCACGCAGCCGTCATACCGCTCAGGAAGAAAACGCATTCGGTCTCCCTAGAGATGAACGTACTTTGGTGCGAAAAGTGCAAATCGATCCCAGAACAACAGCAAAGGACCTATTGAAGATGCTGGAGGAAACAGGTACAAAAGTATCTGTATCCACAGTAAAACGAGTCCTAGATCGACATAACCTGAAAGGCCGCTCAGCAAGGAAGAAGCCACTGCTCCAAAACCGAAGTAAAAAAGCCAGACTACGTTTTGCAACTGCACATGGGGACAAAGATTGTACTTTTTGGAGAAATTACCTCTGGTCTGATGAAACAAAAATAGAACTGTTTAACCATAAAGACCATTGTTATGTTTAGAGGAAAAAGGGGGAGGCTTGCAAGCCGAAGAACACTATCCCAACCATGAAGCACAGGGGTGGCAGCATCATGTTGTGGGGGTGCTGTGCTGCAGGATGGACTGGTGCACTTCACAAAATAGATGGCATCATGAGGATGGAAAATGATGTGGATATATTGAAGCAACATCTCAAGACATCAGTCAGGAAGTTAAAGCTTTGTTGCAAACGGGTCTTCCAAATGGACAATGACCCAAGCATACTTCCAAAGTTGTGGCAAAATGGCTTAAGGACAACAAAGTCAAGGTATTGGAGTGGCCATCACAAAGCCCTGACCTCAATCCCATAGAAAATGTATGGCAGAACTGAAATGCCTGTGCGAGCAAGGAGGCTACAAACCTGATTCAGTTACACCAGCTTTGTCAGGAGGAATGGGCCAAATTCACCCAACTTATTGTGGGAAGCTTGTGGAAGGCTACCTGAAACATTTGACCCAAGTTAAACAATTTAAAGGCAACGCTACCAAATACTAATTGAGTGTATGTAAACTTCTCACTGGGTGTAACGGCTTTCTTCCTTGGATGAAGGAGAGGACCAAAACGCAGCGCGGCTAGTGTTCAACATGATTTAATAAAGATAATAACGTGAACACCACAAGCAACAAAACAATAAATGTGAAAACTGAAAACAGTCCTATCTGGTGCAGAACACAAAGACAGGACACAATCACCCACAAACCAACAGTGCAAACAGGCCCAATCAGAGACAATGACAAACACCTGCCTCTGATTGAGAACCATATTAGGCCAAACAACATAGAAACACAAAACATAGAATGCCCCCCCAGCTCACGTCCTGACCAACTAAACAAATTAGGTCAGGAACGTGACACTGGGAATGTGATGAAAGAAATAAAAGCTGAAATAAATAATTCTCTCTACTATTATTCTGACATTTCACATTCTTAAAATAAAGTGGTGATCCTAACTGACCTAAGACAGCYAATATTTTATAGGATTAAATGTCAGGAATTGTGAAAAACTGAGTTTAAATGTATTTGGCTGAGGTGTATGTAAACTTCCAACTTCAACTGTATATACATTTTGAAACGGATGCWTTTTTTTGTTGTTGCAAAAAATAGAGCAGGAAACATTGCTTTTTGGACCAAGCATGCAAGCTGCACGTTTTGTTTATACTTTTTCATAATGACAAGGACAAGTTTGATGTCAGAGAACAACAAWAGAATGTTCATGATTTAATGCGTGCCAAAGCCAATACGATGAAAGGCTGACATTTATACTGAGGGGTTGGCGGGACTTTTAAACATATTACGGAAATCAAGACTAGGTTGGTTGGCTTTGTTGCCAGCAATACCTTTCAGATATAAAGAAAAGTTGACGGCATGCTAAAGTTGGCGGAAACCAAGTTTCTTTGGTTGCAAGGTGTATAATTGGAATTTTGACCAATCAGCTCTGCTAAAGAGTGGATGTGAGAAGGTCTGACGTAATTAGTCGAAAGACCAATTAGTGGGAAAAAATATCAGGATTGGGCTGCCTGATTAAACGTAGCCTTAAGGCGCGTTCCTCTGCTCAGGTGTTGCTGATGCCTGCCAGGTCTTACAATGCCTGGATAAATATTGTACGTATCAGCTAGTCATATCATATGTTATAGCAATCTGTCGGTCAATGACACAGTAGATGAAGTGGCACCCGACCATTGGTTGATGCACGCAACTTTCTGAGCAGGGGAACGTGACCTTAGGATCCTATTTGTCACCACTAGGGCATATGGTTGATCTGTGTGACTAAGGACTATCCACCAGGCAAAGGCAAAACATCAACATATAATAAACATCACATTTTGACTGAGTAATCCACTAGAAATTAACCAGGTACATTGAAATATTGTCTTTAATAGAATGTAAATTCAACATTTCACATTTGGACCAGGTCCAAACCATTCCCTGACAGTCACTTCTTAAATCCGGTGCTTTGTCAGACTGAATGTTAATTTAGTCACTTTAGAGTCATAAAGATCTTCATTACTTTTTAAGGGCAAATCAGTTTGTTTTGGTTCAGAGTAGCTGTTCAAATTGTCATATAAAACATTTCCTTTCTGTCCAAACCATCTGTTCTTTGAGTTGTTCTAGCACTGTTGGTGTTTACAGATTCCCCTTGTTTGAATTGTACAGCCTTGTAGTTCGTTCATGTGTGTGTGTGTGTGTGTGTGTGTGTGTGTGTGTGTGTGTGTGTGTGTGTGTGTGTGTGTGTGTGTGTGTGTGTGTGTACTTTCCCTGGCCGTTCCGCTCAGCTACACAGGAAAAAGAATATGAAGCAGAGGAGCCAAGGAGCCCAAACAGAAATTATTATTGATTTAATCACATAATCAGCCGCAAACACTTCAAGCCAAGATAGCAAATCCATAATAGCCTCCCCACATAACCACCCTTACAAATTTACCATCAAACCCCTCCATGCGCGGACAGCAAACAGAGGAGCCAAGGGTCACCTTCAGTCGCCGGCAAAATATTGACGTTCCTAACGCTTAAATATGTTTTTGAGTTAAGCGTTATCAATCACCGATAAGGGCCTGGCGACTGTAAAATCTGATCTAGCACATCTATCAGAGYACAGGGGGAGCATGACATCAATTGTGTTGGGAGACAGACATGTCCCTTTGTGGCAGGTTTAGCCATCTGTGGTACAGACAGCAATGTTGTCTCCCCTTCTTTAAGACTCAAACGCTTATGCTTTTTGCTCTCCTCAGAACACAAACAGACCAATCAATATGTGTGTGTGTGTGTGAACATACACTCATACAAAACATTAGGAACACGTGCTCTTTRCATGACATAGACTGACCAGGTGAATCCAGGTGAAAGCCATGATCCCTTATTGTCATTTGTTAAATCCACTTCAATCAGTGTAGATGAAGGGGAGGAGACAGGTTAAAGAAGGATTTTTTAGCTTTGAGACAATTGAGATATGGATTGTGTATCTGTGCCATTRAGAGGGGGAATGGGCAAGACCAAAAAATGTCTGTGCCTTTGAATGGGATATGGTAGTAGGTGCCAGGCGCACCGGTTTGTGTCAAGAACTGCAACGCTGCTGGGTTTTTGATGCTCAACAGTTTCCTGTGTGTACCAAGAATGGTCCACCACCGAAGGGACATCCAGTCAACTTGACACAACTGTGGGAAGCATTGGAGTCAACATGGGCCAGCATCCCTGTGGAACGCTTTCAACACCTTSTAGAGTCCARGCCCCGGGTGGGTGCAACTCAGTATCAGGAAGGTTGTTTGGCATACTCAGTGCATATTACAATTATAAAGATAATATATTAGCATCACATATTGGCATTATTCAGCGCTAGCAGTGAAACTTAAGAATATATAATTAAAATAAATAACATTGTACTTGAGTCTTTGTTAGATTACAGTGTACAGGAAAAAGGTTATCTTCAATAAGAATATACAAGGTGACAAAATCATTTCACACTGAAATAAGCTGTTTTTTAATGAATAAAAACAAAATACTTACATTGTCTTTATTTTTCTCATAATTTGAAAGTATGTCAACAAAACCCTCATGAAACTTCTGAAGTCGGCTTTCTTTGTGACCTTGAGAGCAGGTGCAAGGTCAAATTGTGCGCTTACCTTTTTCAAAAAGGTTTTCATATAGAGACTGGGCTTGGTTGGCGACTCGGAAGCAGGTGCGTGACACAGTAAGCTGCTCTCTGACCCGTGGAGGAAACCCTGAATGGCATTAGCTCTATTGGTATAGTGTTCATTCTCAGTTCTGAGAAAGATAGCTATCATAGCAGAGTTGATATACAGTAAGACTAACACAGGAAATGTACCTTCGATTTGTCAAAACCAGACCTTTCTGAATTGGTTGGAATTAATATTGATGTGTTTCACCATGCATTCACTAATGTTAACTGCCTTACTAAAACAAGAGGCTGTCAAGTTATACACAGTAATGGAAAATGGAAATGACGACCGTCTTATTTCACACGGATATTGAAAAATGAATCAGACGCAGTTCGTAACTCGGCTTCGACGTCTAGCTATGCATCCATTCAATTGCCCATCCCTGTCCACATTGCCTTGAGCTATGCGAGCCTAATTGTTTACCAAAGGGTTGCGGCTCATTTGCTCCTGGAGATTGGGCCTAATTAACACTAAGTTGTCTGAACACGGAGGAGCGCTGTCCAC
>NC_036874.1:17873993-17908553 GCF_002910315.2 Salvelinus sp. IW2-2015 | reverse complement strand
TGCGTGCATAAATACCCTCACGCCCGTGGATAGTGAAGATATAGACCTACATAGATATAGAGCCGAGAACATAGAAACACATAAACAGTTTTGAGTTAATCGCTCAGTGACATTCACTGGAGTGAAGAGAACACCTATGCTTTAAGTTAAAAGCCTTGCTTAGAAAACACAAATACTTTATAATTAGGAATAGCAAAGGTGAGCATTGACATGTCCTCTCCTGTGGACAGTGTAGTTTCTCAACTATCTTGCTGTGCCTGGGTCTGTCCATGATACTCCTAATGTTTGGTTGTGGTGCTCCTCCCTGTCACTAGTCTCCTAGCAGGTCTAGGACCAGGGGTGAATGTGATTAGCCTGGTGGACATGGCTTTCACACTGATCAGCTTTGCTCTCCCAACGCGAAGCATGACAGGAAAAACATTCTGCCAATATTCCACTTTTGCATGATGTACACTCATATTATCCCATTGCCCAGCCACCAAGAACCCTCATTTCCTTGGTAGAGTTCTTTAATAGAGGATGAAATGCATCCTTGCCAGGCTGTGGTCCACCTAAGAGAGTCCATGCTTGACTAGGGAGAGGGATGCAGCACTCTGCTCACTACCCTGGCTCTGCTGGCTTAGAGGAGCTTAGAAGGAGATGTCATTTTGCGCTCTCGCCCCGGTCAGAGTGGTTAGGCGTTAATTGTGGCCCCTGGTCTGTGAGAGCAAACGTGTGTGTAACTGAGGAGCAAAGACTTCCCTGAAATTGAAATCTGAGCAGCGTGTCTGAGAGCCCGGGCTATTTTCACASCACTGTGCAGTTTTGAGACGCGCTAATACATCGGCAGTTCATTTTTAAACAGCCATTGAAAAGTTTTGAATTTGACGTTTTTTACTGCTGAGCCCTATGCACTCCTCTCTCAACCGTTGTAGTTTCTCTCTAGGTATCAGTCACTATCACTACCTATCCCTTATCCTTCCCTATCCCGCTACTCTTTATTTTGCCAATTGTCAAATCCGCGACGACTTTCTCTGCAGATGTCTTTTCAACATATTCTTACACTCACTCTCTCCCTGGCTTTTCTCATGCTTTGGTTATTTTCTATTCCATCGTCTGTATTCTTCCCCTTCTCCTCCGTTCTCCCTCTCTTTCCCTCGCCACAGAAGCCCGACTCATAACCCTTTTCCAGCTTTATGAAATACCCCTCTTAACATCTCCTCTGCGGAGGCAAACGGCCACCCTGCCTGCCATAACCACGTGCTGATATGATTCATTCAGTCCCAGCGGAGCGCTCTAATGAACAGAGATGTATGCTCAGTCGCCTTGTACATGTGACCTCAGCGTGTTCCGAGGGGCGGCCGCCGCTGTAATATGATAAGTGCCCTGTCGATAGGCTGTATGATATGCTAATCATACTAACACACAGAGCCCGGGGCGCTCTAGCGTTTATTTATGAASGCTTGACCTGAGGGAGAGTAATAATCGGCTTTTCTCTGAACTCTCTAACCCAGAGAGCCAAGGGAACCGCCAATCACACACATCTGAGTCGTAGAATTCCCCCACCGCTCTCCCCGCGAATGAAATGGCAGATTTATGCAAACATCCCAGTGTGTACATTTCCCTCGCTCCTGTTTGTCACGGGGGTACATGTCGACAGTGAAATTATTAGACTAATTATTAAACTACACTGATGGAAACATACATTGATCTGCTATATTGCATGTACTGTCTAGTGACCTCACATGTTTCTTTGGCTGGATGTTCTGTTAACATATTCATGTGTAACTACGCTCTTACAAAAAGGGTTGTCCCCATAGGAGAACCCTTTTTGGCTCCAGGTAAAACCCTTTTGGGTTCCGTGTAAAACCCTTTGTTTCACATGGAACCCAAAATGGTTCTACCTGGTACCAAAATGGTTCTACCTGGTACCAAATAGGTTTCTTCAAATGGTTCTCCTATGGGGACAGCCAAAGAACCCTTTTATGTTCTAGATAGCACCTTTTTATCTAAGAGTGTAATTGTCATAAAAAAACGTTATCTATATTCACTATCCGGCCTAAGGCACACACTTACTTATCAGGTATGCGCTTAAAAGGTTATTTCATTAGGCGATAATTGAGCTTTTTTAAAGTGTTCCGTTCAGTGTGTAACAGAAAACACACAGTTGAGATAATCAGGGGATTGTATTTTGCTGGTACTTGAGGTTTCTTGGCAGCGGAAGATGGGTGGGTGGTCGACGGAAGTCAGCTGGGCTCTTCATTTGTGCTGTGGGAGGGACATGAATAATCGCCTCCGTCAAAAGGCCCAGCCTCACACAGGGGGAGGCTGATCTGATCTGTTTGTCAATTTCTGCTTTAACCTTGTCTCTTAGAAACAACTTTCATTTGGCTTTGGATGTTTGCCTTTCATTTCATTGGATTGAGCAATCATGAGCAATCCTACAGGTAAATCACACAGCCACCAATAATAAGCTCCATGTGACCTTTGAATTGTAGTTTACCAGAGGGGGTGTATTTAAGGAAGCTAAATCAAATCAAATCAAATCAAATGTGTTTATATAGCCCTTCTTACATCAGCTGATATCTCAAAGTGCTGTACAGACACCCAGCCTAAAACCCCAAACAGCAAGCAATGCAGGTGAAGAAGCACTAAAAGTGAATGAGAATCTGTCTCACACTGTCATAGGCTCAAAACCCTGCTATCCAATTTGCTATCCAATCAGTGTACAGTTATGCTACCTGTAGTGATGAGAAAATAGCCAAACAGCTCTCTTCTGGTAATATTAGTCAGGTTTGATGTTTTGAAGAGTATGAAGGCAGATACAGTACGTGTATTTTCCTCTAACATAAAGTCTTTTAAGATGGAAATTCAAATTTTAATTTAATTCATGATGTGATGGGGATAATGTGCTCATAATCGGAATACTTT
This sequence comes from Salvelinus sp. IW2-2015, assembly GCF_002910315.2. Classification (NCBI taxonomy): domain Eukaryota; kingdom Metazoa; phylum Chordata; class Actinopteri; order Salmoniformes; family Salmonidae; genus Salvelinus; species Salvelinus sp. IW2-2015. The sequence continues at coordinate 17,905,643 of NC_036874.1, read as the reverse complement.
TCAAATATTGCTTTCAATTTGTATATATTTAATGGATCGCATTAAAGTGATGACACTTCTTATTTATTTGTTCATTTTATTTGTTCGTGAAATTGGTCGTTTTTTTTTTTTTTTTTTAGAGTCAAGAAACCTGTCAAGAAACGATGAAAGCTGTTTAAATCTCCGAAGATTATAGAGAGCATTCGATCTGAAAGTATTAGCTCGTTTAATTTTTCTTCGTACAGTCCTGTGTTTTACTCAAAACAAAAAGTGCAAATGTGTGTTGGGGCGGAGCGAGAGCCAGTGCCTGGGCCTTGCATCTGTGAGCTGGGGGAAACAAAGGTTTGTTTGTGTGCCTCAATCACTCTTGCTCATGAAAGCAGACACTTACTTGGAGAAAAAAAAAATCTCCTTTTTTTTTTCAGCGAAACACTCTAAAACCAACATCCTGGGTATAAATTTGCAAAACGCAATACAGGCCTTATTGTGTGTGGTGGATGTGGGACGCATACGAATAGCCCCCCTGCCCCCTTCTCTTCTCCTCCTCCAAATAGTCCTGCCTCAGTCCCCCAACCCCCTCTGCTCTCCATACAACCTAGTGGCTAATGTACAAGAAATCATCAAAAGAGGGTCTCGGAGCCACTGTTATTTTATCTTCTTATTTGTACTTTTTTTTATAGTATTGAATTCTAKGTTTTCTCTTTGCTTCTCACTGACACTCTAAACCAGCATTCAACTTACTCCGAGCCTAATCTAAGAGGAGATTGACAAGCTGATTTCCCTTCCCTTTATCTTTTAGAGAGAGAGAATTTTTGGGGGGGAGGGAGAATAAAGTTGCAAGTGTGCTGCTGGGGTAGCTGCGCTCTACAGTATCTGAGGAGCGACTGAGACGGCAGGCAGGAGGCTGAATGGAGCAGCCAGTCAGGCCAGAGGAAGGGAAGGCTGGGAAAAAGAAGCCTTGGCAGTGATACCAGGTCAGCTCCAAGCCCCCACTATAGCCCAGCCCACGGCACCAGGTGTCCTCTGAATTCAAATGATACTCTTATTCATAGACTGAACTGACTGAGTATTAAAACTKAAAAATTTGCAAGTGAATGCTGATATAATCCTAGGAAATATGTCTCCATTAAAAGGGGGTGTCCCATTAAAGGAACAAGGCTGTCTTTGTGCGAGACTTTATGTATATTTATCAAGGTTTAAAAAGGAGGCAGGGGTGAGTGTGGGGTGGGGGTGGTGAGGAAGGCATTTCCAACTGTTTACATGTTAATTCCAAACTTAACAGCCCTTGTCCTGGAACTATTTATACTTAAAATGCTAATCATTTTTTTTCTTTTTTCTTTTCTTCTGTTTTGCAACTTAGACTCTTGACTGTAGACGTGCTAATGCAAATGTCTGTATGGAAACTAGCTTTGAAATGTAAACACTTTACGAACAGAGATTTTCGTGCTATGATCATTTTGACGGTTAGTCAGCATCCGGAACGACACAACGTCAAGATGATAACGTTTGAGTTGCTTTATTTGACCTACGTCATATTTAGTATTATTTGCACTGTGAGACAAGAGTCTGGTTTGATTTGTAAAATGGTGAATAATAATGTCAGAATGATTTAGCGTTGTCAAGGCTCAGGAGAAGACCCAGKTGCAGACAGTTTCGAAGCAACAAAAGTTTATWACAAAAACAGGGGGGCAGGCAAACGACAGGTCAAGGGCAGGCAGAGGTCAGTAGTCCAGAGCAGAGTCCGCAAGMTACAGAACGGCAGGCAGGCTCAGGGTCAGGGCAGGCAGAGGTCAGTAATCCAGTGTGGTGTGACACGGTACAGAACAGCAAAAAAAGAAAGCTAGAAAACCAGAACAAGAGACAGAAAGGAGCATGGCAAAACCGCTGGTAGGCTTGACAAAACAAAGCAAACTGGTAAAAGAGAAACAGAGAACACAGGTATAAATACACTGGGAGTAATGAGGAAGATGGGCAACACCTGGAGGGGGTTGGAGACAAGCACAAAGACAGGTGAAGCAGATCAGGGTGTGACAAGCGTTGATCCAGGAAATCCTCGTTCTGTTTGGTGCATACTGTATGCTCGGCCCAAAGGTTATTTATAACTCTGGGAACTTCAATGGGGATCTCATGCAAACACCAAGAAAAATGTACTTTATGAGTAGTGCAGTGGAAAACAGAGAGAGAAAAGTAACTTGATGAGTAGTGCAGTGGAAAACAGAGAGAGAAAAGTAACTTGATGAGTAGTGCAGTGGAAGACAGAGAGAGAAAAGTAACTTGATGAGTAGTGCAGTGGAANAGTGGAAGACAGAGAGAGAAAAGTAACTTGATGAGTAGTGCAGTGGAAGACAGAGAGAAAAGGAAGAAAGAGAAAGGAGAGAGAGAGGAAAAYAAAGGAAGAAAGCACGAGAGAGAGGTTATGAATGTGGTCAGCTCTAGCGCCATGGCAACTGGTCAAGAGACCACAGAAAAGGAACGTGGGTAATGAAATGCCACAATCTCTCATACAGTCTATGGGTTGGCGTTGGACATTCATGTTCAGTCTGGTTGATTTTCTTTTTGATTTGATTTGGTTTTGGTTGACTTTCTAATGGTTGGCTTACTTTAAGCTGACTTGGTTTGGTATATGTTGCGTTTTGTTTGGATGACTTTGAGCAGGGATGCATTGAATTAAGTTTGCTGCTCTTCCCAATATTGCGCCAGCCAGGGTTATTTGTCAAGTGCGTTTTTTTGTCAATTAAAATGTGTGATGCTAAAGCATCTATTCACTATTGAATGTGTCACCACGGCCTTCCTTGCTTGCTACTTTTTATTATGCATAAAGACACTCAAATTACATTTCATATACCCTGAATAGAACATTGGCTCTAGCCCAGTCACTTTAAATCATTAAGTATAAGCACAGACCTTGCAATATAAGTTAAGTTCCATTGAGTGCCAAGTTCATACAGTCTTTGCAAACTCAAGCTGAAAGCTTTGAATATGCTGTCGGCAAATTGGTTTGCACCCATTTTAAGGGTGAATACAGTCTTTACATGTGAGCAGTTTCAAACTGTGWGAACTGTCACTTCAACTTTGTAAAAGTGTAGGCCTAGAGTTGGTGGTCAGCGCTATGGCTGCGTGAGATAGTGACGCTGAATTTAAGGAAGARACATTCTGAATCGAGAGCTTTTATGACTACTGATAATGAAGCTGTGCGTTTCAGTTTTTCTGTATAATTATCTTGCACACAAAATGGTTTGATAACAAACATTTAACATGCAAATTCCTGATTGAACTGGATCCTCATGAAACACCAGTAACTGATACCTCGTCTAGAATCCAGGCCTCCACACTCTGCACTTCGGGCAAATCTGCATGAATCGCAACACTCTCTTTCTTTCGGTCTAATTATGATGCTAATATTAGCACTCTAAACAAAGAAGCAATTCCAGTGACAGAAATGAGAAATGAGAATGCTCTCCTCATACAAAAGAGGGAAGTACAGGGGTATTGTCTGGGCTACAAGACCGCAGGCTCCAAAAAGGCTCAGAAGCCCATGTCTACAACAAGGTTGTGTTAGCCTGCTTACATGATCACCTGAAATTATGCACAGCCCATTGTGATCAAATATCATAAATGGATGCATGAATACCCACAGAACCACCCCTCATCCAATGCYGGCCAAATTACTATTTCTATAACGGCCAGAGCTGTGGAGTAGACAATTAGTCATATTCGTCTGCTGAAATTAATTGACAGAGATGCGGGAGACAGAAAGAGAGAACAAAGGAAGCTTTTTGTCAGTTCTTCCATCTGACAGGGATAATTAGATATATGAAATTGAAATTCCTCTGTGGGGGGTCCTGTTTACAACCCCAGTTTCCATTCCACTCCTCTCTCTRCTCTCCTTTTGTGTTCCTGTTTACGCTAATGTGGCTTCAGTGCTTCTCCCTCTGTGCTAAAAGCAGGGTCCTCTAGCCTGGCCGTGGGAGTAGGCAGTAGGCACACCACGCACTCACTCACACAGCATTCAACCTCTTCATTTTTCACCTGAGACAAATGTTCAGAATTTATTAGGACAGTGTTGATTTCTTTCTAGAATTTGTATACTACCGGTCAAATGTTTTAGAACACCTACTCATTCAAGGGTTTTTCTTTATTTTTACTATTTTCTACATTGTAGTGAAGATATCAAAACTATGAAATAACACATATGGAATCATGTACAGTAGTAACCAAAAAAGTGTTAAACAAATCAAAATATATTTTATATTTGAGATTCTTCAAATTAGCCACCCTTTGCCTTGATGACAGCTTTGCACACGCTTGGCATTCTCTCAACCAGKTTCACCTGGAATGCTTTTCCAAATAGTCTTGAAGGAGTTCCCAAATATGCTGAGCACTTGTTGGCCGCTTTTCTTTCACTATGTMGTCCGACTCATCCCAAACCATCTCAATTTGGTTGAGGCCAGATCGTCTGATGCAGCACTCCATCACTCTCCTTCTTGGTAAAACAGCCCTTACACAGCCTGGAGATGTGTTGGGCCATTGTCCTGTTGAAAAACAAATGATWGTCCCACTAAGCAAAAACCAGATGGGGTGGRGTATCGCTGCAGAATGCTGTGGTAGCCTTGCTGGAACTTCTTAGGGATCAAATCCCTTTAGCGSGATCGATTTGACAACATCCGGTAAAATGGCAGAGCYCCAAATTCAAATTAAATTACTATAYATATTTAATTTTCATGAAATCCCAAGTGTAATACATAAAAATAAAGCTMAACTTCTTGTTAATCCAGCCACCATGTCAAATTTCAAAAAGGCTTTATGGCGAAAGCAAACKATGCGATTATCTGGACAGCGCCCCATCATACAAATGCATGACAAACATTTTTCAACCAGGGGAGGTGCGACACGAAAGTCAGAAATAACGATATAATTCATGCCTTACCTTTGAAAATCTTCTTCTGTTGGCACTCCAATATGTCCCAAAAACATCACAATGGTCCTTTTGTTTCGATAAATTCCGTCGTTATATATCCAAAATGTTCATTTATTTGGCGCGTTTGATTCAGAAATACACCGGTTTCAACTCGCCCAACATGACTACAAAGTATCTAAAAAGTTACCTGTAAACTTGGTCCAAACATTTCAAACAACTTRCCTAATCCAACTTTAGGTATTTTAAAACGTAAATAATCAATAAAATTTAATACAGAATGTACTGTGCTCAATAGCGGATAAAATGAAAGTGGAGCGAGTTCCAGGTCGTGCGCACCAAACAAAACAGTACACTTGGCTTGACACTCAGAAAGGAAAGGGCGACTTCTTAATTTCTCAAAGGAAAAACATCAACCAATTTCTAAAGACTGTTGACATCTAGTGGAAGCCAGAGGAACTGCAAACAGGTGCCTCATAAATCTAGTTCCCCATAGAAATCTAATTGTAAACACAGTGATCTCAAAAAATAAAATCCTGGATGGTTTGTCCTCGGGGTTTCGCCTGCCAAATAAGTTATGTTATACTCACAGACATGATTTTAACAGTTTTAGAAACGTTAGAGTGTTTTCTATCCAAATCTACCAATTATATGCATATTCTAGCTTCTGAGCCAGAGTAACAGGCAGTTTACTTTGGGCACGCTTTTCATCCGGACGTGAAAATACTGCCTCCTAGCCCAAAGAGGTTTTAAGTGTGCCTTGAATTCTAAATAAATCACAGACAGTGTCACCAGCAAAGCACCCACACACCATATCACCTCCTCCTCCATGCTTTACGGTGGGAAATACACATGCAGAGATCATCCGTTCACCCACACCGCATCTCACAAAGACATGGCAGTTGGAACCAAAAATCTCAAATTTGGACTTCAAACTTAAGGACAAATTTCCACCAGTCTAATGTCCAATGCTCGTGTTTCTTGGCCCAAGCAAGTTTCTTCTTCCTATTGGTGTCCTTTAGTAGTGGTTTATCTGCAGKAATTCGACCATGAAGGCCTAATTCACACAGTCTCCTCTGAACAGTTGATGTTGAGATGTGTTTGTTGCTTGAACTCTGTAAAGCATTTATTTGGGCTGCAATTTCTGAGGCTGGTAACTCTAATGAACTTATCCTCTGCTGCAGAGGTAACTCTGGGTCTTCCATTCCTGTGGCAGTCCTTATGAGAGCCAGTTTCATCATAGRGCTTGATGGTTTTTGCGACTGCACTTGAAGAAACTTTCGAAGTTTTTGAAATGTTTCATATTGACTGACATTTATGTCTTAAAGTAATTATGGACTGTCGTTTGTCTTTGCTTATTTGAGCTGTTCTTTCCAGACTTGGTCTTTTACCAAATAGGGCTATCTTCTGTATACCCCCCTACCGTGTCACCACCCAACTGATTGGCTCAAATGCATTAAAAAMAAAAAWAAATCCACAAATTAACTTTTAAGAAGGCACACCTGTTAATTMAAATGGATTCCAGGTGACTACCTAATGAAGCTGGTTGAGAGAATGCTAAGAGTGTGCAAAGCTGTCATCAAAACAACGGGTGGCTATTTGAAGAATCTCAAATATAAAATCTATTTGTTTAACACTTTTTTGGTTACTACATGATTCCGTGTGTTATTTCATCGTTTTGATATCTTCACTATTATTTTTCAATGTAGAAAATAGTAAAAATAAAGAAAAACCCTTCATTGAGTAGGTGTTCTAAAATGTTTGACCGGTGGTGCATGTGTGCGTATAATTTTAAGTATAATCGTAAGTATAATTRTGTCAAACTATTTTTGAAGTGATGATGCTAGTGCTACTCTAGTAGGCCTACGTTCTGCAAGACAGACTATAAAGGTCAAGGAGCGACTTCTGATGAAAGGCCAATGTGGTTTGATTGGAATTATGGGTTATGTCACCGTTCACCACAAAACAAGAAAGGCCTCATGATAMTTTCCCTCTTAAATGATGAGAAACATAGAATGTCATTTTTCTCACGGCCCAGACATCTAAATATACAAGAAGATCCAGATGTCAAATATGACATTTGAATTGTGTCATTCAACCGTCCAAGGACGTCTTGCCACTCGTGTGTATAATTGCAAATATGTAAAAAAAAAAAGAAAAAAAGACAATGAACTAAAAACTATCAGCCAGTAATTTTTTTGCAACACAGGCACACGCAGATAGAAGGAAATGTCAAAAATGTCACCTGCTGACCATCTTTCCAGTGCAGCGTTAATAATAATGTTCTGAACAGTAAAGGTACAGGTCAGGGATATTGGGTCCAACAATTGACACAGTTACAGTAAGTGTTCTTTTGGATGTAGTCATATCTGAACATGTGAAAACTCTTACCTCAATGGACTAGATCTATTCCATATCTCACTTCTGTTTATTCTGTAGTTTCTGTGGCAAAAGGTCTGTTGATGGTTACATTTCTGTCACATAGACTGGCTGACAAAAGAAATGTTTGGAAATMATACAGGACGTCTTAATTCGTGAGTTGTTGTGCTTTTGATGTAACTGGGTTTAAGGAAGACAACAAAATAATAAGTTAGCTTAGACTTACAAATTTAAAATCATGCATTTTGTTATGTACAGTATAATAACATTCGATGACCTCTTACTGTCTTTCACCAAAATAGACCTCCATCAAAGCGACAAACTCAAGCCAAGTGATCGCTGACGGTTCGTACGAGAGCAGAAAGAAGAAAAGGGGGCAAAAAAAATTAAGGAAAAAAAGAAGTAACTCCCAAGGAAAGGAGGAAGGCCATGATGCAGATATGATTTGAACCGGAAAGAGCTTTGTGTCTAATGCTTGCCACATTCGCTCTTGAACGAAGGTCTAATTACCCATTGGTATTTGGTGCCAGCGTTCCCATGTCCCAGGCCCAGCCTCTGGGCTCTACAGCCCCATTGCAGTGCTGCGTCCTGGGCCAGCTGCCTCCCAAACACTTGCAGGTACGGCCGGGCTAATGGTCCTACCACAAGGGAGGCAGATGAAAGTGCAGGAAACTGCTGCCAGAACCCCTGAAAGGATTTATAGTGAAGAGAGTAGAGTGAGAGAAGAAGAAAACGAGAGAGAGAGAGAAACAGCYAGAGTGAGTGAGAGAGAGAGGGAGARGGATGGAAAATAGAATATAGAGCATTATAAAAAGCAGATAATAAAAATGCTAAGTGAGGTCCAAATCCTCCGGCGCACAGTGATTTGAACCATGGAAATCAAGATTGGTCTTCTTTTTGTTGTTTTTGGGATTACCATTGTGGTGAAACTGGGGTACTTTAACCAACAATTATTGCCTTAATCAATAAACATGTTTTAGTATCTGATTAATCCAGTCATATTCCATGATACGTATTGAAAATGCATCTSTCTTTGTGGGGAAATGTCACGCCCTGACCGTAGAGATCCTTTTTATGTCTCTATATGAGTTTCGGTGGGCATTCTATGTCTGGTGTTCTATGTTGTCTATTTCTTTGTGTTTGGCCGTGTGTGGTTCTCAATCAGAGGCAGCTGTCTATCGTTGTCTCTGATTGAGAACCATATTTAGGTAGCCTGTTTTCCCACTTTGAGTTGTGTTCTGTTCTGTTTAGTGTTTGTCGTCACCTTTCAGAACTGTTCGTTTGTCGTGTGGTTGTTTTGTTAGTGTTCATATTTATTAAAGAAATGTATTTATGAATACTTACCACGCTGCACCTTGGTCCTCTTCTCCCGACGACAATCGTTACAGAATCACCCACCAACAAAGGACCAAGCAGCGTGGGAACATGGACTAATGGACATGGGAGGACATTTTGGACGGCAAAGGACCAAGGGCACAGCCGGGAGAGTATCGCCGTCCGGAAAAGGAGCTGGAGGCAGCTAGAGCGGAGTGGCGACGCTATGAGGAGTTGGCTCGAGGAGAAGTGCACGAGAGGCAGCCCCATAATGTTTTTTTTGGGGGGGGACACACGGGGTGATTGGCGGACTCAGGTAGGAGACCTGAGCCAACTCCCCGTGCTTACCGTGGCGAGAGAGTGACTGGGCAGGCACCGTGTTATGCGGGGAAGTGCACAGTGTCCCCAGTGCACACGCATAGCCCGGTGCGCTTCATCGCAGCTCCTCGAATCGGCCGGGCTAGAGTGGGCATCGAGCCAGGAGGGATGATGCCGGCTCAGCGCATCTGGTCTCCAGTGCGTCTCCAACTCCCCGCACGTTCCAACTCCCCGCACTTGCCGGGCTACAGGGGGTATACAGCCAGGACGAGTTGTGCTAGCTCTGCGCTCAAGACCGCCAGTGCGCCTCCACGGTCCAGTGCATCCGGTGCCTCGGCCAAGGACAAGGCCTCCTGCATGTCTCCCCAGCCTGGTGAGTTCTGTGCCTGTGCTAAGCTCTAACCCTCCTGCATGTCTCCCCAGCCTGGTGAGTCCTGTGCCTTCTCCCAGAGCCAGGCCTCCTGTGTGTATCTCCATTCCAGTGATGATCCATGGCAAGAAGCCTCCAGTGATGATCCATGGCACGAAGCCTCCAGTGATGATCCATGGCACGAAGCCTCCAGTGGATGAATTCCAATGGCAAGAAGCCTCCATGATGATCCATGGCACGAAGCCTCCAGTGATGATCCATGGCACGAAGCCTCCAGTGATGATCCATGGCACGAAGCCTCCAGTGATGATCCATGGCAAGAAGCCTCCAGTGATGATCCATGGCACGAAGCCTCCAGTGATGATCCATGGCACGAAGCCTCCAGTGATGATCCTGGCACGAAGCCTCCTGTGATGATCCATGGCAAGAAGCCTCCAGGATGATCCATGGCACGAAGCCTCCACGTCAGATGATCCATGGCACAAAGCCTCCAGTGAGGATCCATGGCACGGGAACGAAGCCTCCAGTGAGGATTAATGGCACGAAGCCTCCAGTGAGGATCCATGGCACGAAGCCTCCAGTGAGGATCAATGGCACGAAACCTCCAGTGAGGAGTTATGGCACGAGGCCTCCAGCGACGTCCTCTAGTCCGGAGCCTCCAGCGACACCCTCTAGTCCGGAGCCTCCAGCGTCGCCCTCTAGTCCGGAGCTCCAGCGACGCCTCTAGTCCGGAGCTCCAGCGTCGCCCTCTAGTCCGGAGCCTCCAGCGTTGCCCTCTAGTCCGGAGCCTCCAGCGTTGCCTCTAGTCCGGAGCCTCCAGCGACGCCCCTAGTCCGGAGCCTCAGCGACGCCCTCTAGTCCGGCGCCTCCAGCGACGCCCTCTAGTCCGGAGTCTCCAGCGACGCCCTCTAGTCCGGAGCCTCCAGCGAGGGCTTCAGTCAGGAAGCAGCCAGAGTCTCCCTCCTCCGTTCCGTCCGAGCAGCCAGAGTCTCCCTCCTGTCCGGAGCAGCCAGAGTCGCCCTCCCTTCCGGGGCCCGCTGCGAGGGTCCCCGGTCCGGGGTCGGCGGTAAGGGTCCCCGCTCCAGAGGCGCCACCTAAMTGGGCCAAGCCTAAGGTGGAGCGGGGTCCACGTCCCGAACCAGAGCCGCCACCGCAGTGAAATGCCCACCCAGACCCTCCCCTATAGGTTCATGTTTTGCGGCCGGAGTCCGCAACTTTGGAGGGGGGTACTGTCACGCCCTGACCTTAGAGATCCTTTTTATGTCTCTATTTTGGTTTGGTCAGGGCGTGAGTTGGGGTGGGCATTCTATTTCTGTGTGTTTGGCCGGGTGTGGTTCTCAATCAGAGGCAGCTGTCTATTGTTGTCTGTGATTGAGAACCATACTTAGGTAGCCTTTTCCCCCCTGTGTTTTGTGGGTAGTTGTTTTCTGTTTTGTGTCTGCACCAGACAGGACTGTTTCGTTTGTTCCGTTTTGTTATTTTTTGTTCTAGTGTTCAGTTTTATAAAAAATCATGAACACATACCACGCTGCACCTTGGTCCTCTTCCTCAAACAGCCGTTACAGGAAGTGATAAAGTGAAAGTAAAAGGCGAGGTCTAAGTGACACAGTATTTGCAGAGCTCAGTCTGGGTGGCTCCATACACACCAGGAACAGGAATTCCCACAAGCTGGATAAACACGTACAAGTGTTTAGGGAAAAAGGCCATGAGATAATCTATCTGTCATTCTTTAGCATGAACATCTTCAGGCTTATGGGTATATCTTATCATAGACATGTGTTTTAGCCATTCATTTGGGTGTGGATGTGTGTCGGCTATGTGATAAGACATCCCATAGACACTGGCTCTCATTATCACATATTATTGTATTACATTATGGAATTTTCTATTATCATTGTAGTTGATTGGGAAAATGTGTGGTTTTTTTTGAGGGGGGGGAGAAGAAGAAGAGAGAGAACTCTGGTGTGTCAGTGGAAGGGAGGGAGGGGGAGAACAGGGACGAGAGAGCGCCGGGCCAGACATTTTATGACTTGCAGTATTACTTCAGCTTGTTTTCTTAGAGGGCTGACTGTCACATCGAGATGGCTCAGGAAAGGCAGAAATAATATGTCAGTGTTTCTGACGAGACAACTCAAACAGTGTTGATCCTAATAGATTTAGGCAGCTGGCTTGAGGAATAATGGGCTAAARAGAACAAGCAAACATTTGCGTTTCTGTTCTTCTTTTTGGGGGGATTTTGTTCCACATTACCACTATTTCACTTTGCATAGCTGAGGGTATAAATCTTAGGACTGTGTTGGAATATGGGGCCCATCATTGGACTATGTGTTACTGTGCTACAGCCTCTCTTCTCTCGCGTCAACCAAAGTCTGGTTGACTGATCATTGTGTGTGTGTGTGTGTGTGTGTGTGTGTGTGTGTGTGTGTGTGTGTGTGTGTGGTGTGTGTGTGTGTGTGTGTGTGTGTGGTGTGTGTGTGTGGTGTGTGTGTGTGTGTGTGTGTGTGTGTGTGGTGTGTGTGTCGCGCACGTGTGTGTGTGCGCACGTGTGTGTGTGCACGTGTGTGGATGCCTGTGTATCTATCACATGTATGTGTTTGAGAGAGAGAGAGAGAGAAAGATCACCGCTGTCCACTGTTGTGCTGGTGGGGCAAGTCACTAAAACGCTCCAGTGACAGAGAATGAAAAGCTGTAATTCCTGCAGTGAAGTGAAGTCTGACTTGCTGGCGTGAAGGACTTCCTATCCATTGTTCTGGTGTCAAAGGGAATTAAAGGAGAGGGTCAGATATGGCTGGTAATAAGGACACAGTATAATGAGCAGGTGAACATTTAACAGATGCTCAGGGAGAGGGACTATGACAACCAAATCAAGCCTAGCAAAACCTTAGCATGGCAACTGGTGAGCAACAGTAATACAGCAGCTCTGCTGCCCATACATACAATACCAGGCAGATGGAAAACCTCGATTTTACTTTCACTGTCAGCCAATAGTCCCWGTCATGCTCAATAACCATGCCTTGTCCCCTCAGGATCCTCCTAAGGGATTCCACTAGCTACCAAAGGCTGATTGGGATTTTTTCCTGGATGGATGTGATCAGCTCTCATATTGATAAGCAAAAGGAAGGAAGAGGGGCAGAAATCAATCAGCTAATGAAACAAATCAATGCAATAAATCCGCAGGAAAAAAGTMAAGTCATTCATTTGCAGAGACKGGGTGATCCCCACCAACCACACGCATTGATTAGAAATGAGGTCTTGTGGAAACCCTTGTGGGGGTATCATATTAGGAGAGGAGAACAATGGATAGGGGTTATATACTCCTTGGAGAATTTGTGCTTTTACTGTGGCAAGAATATAGGTTGACCGGATCAATCCTTAACCAAATCTCCTTTGACATTCCAAAGGCCTTGTCTCGTGGATTGTTACCAGTACGGCTGCGGGTGTGATCTTTTCCTTCTTTTTTATGAATAACATCCCATAGATTTTCCCCAGCAAGTTTACTCGAGCGTGATTATGATACTGAATACATCATAGCGTACAAAAAGGTCCCGGGCAAGGGTCAGAGGTTAATGTTCCATTTCTATCAATACTGCTATTGTTAATCATGATTTGTAATCAATAGCATAGCCGTGAGTTGTCTTCAGTGATGCCTGTTAGAATGCATTTTGCCTGGCTGAGAGCTAGGGAGTTGGTGATGTACATGGGAGGGGGTATTACAATCTGTGTCTGTATGCAGATGAGCTCAGGTCTAGCTCTCTCCCTCTCAGCTTTAAACTTTTAGGTTGAACCCAACACAGCCAATCCTATTCCTAGAAATCCACAGTCCTCTCATCATCTCGCTCCTAGAGGACAGGACATGTTGTACTTCTCTAATCATTTCATGTACAGAGAATTAGTATTATTGCCATGACATGTAATATGATGTATTCTAACGACCCCGGGCCTGCCGTTTCAGTACAGCGCGTATCGTGTACATTATAACGAAAAAGGGATGATCTCCTCTCGCCTGTCTTTTTCTCTTGAGCAATCGTTGATTGTTCGCACACACAACCCGAAACATTCGGCGCGTTTGAGCCGAAATCGAAAGGTGAAAAGCAGCGATACTCTGCACCAGTCAGGTCTCATCCGAGCCGCGGACACCGCATGCCTTTTCTGCAACTGTTTGGAGGAGAGAAAAAAAAGAGAGGAGGAAAGCGGGTGATGTGAGATTGACGACTTAAATACTTCATCAATCAATGCTGAGGCCAATGTGTTGTTTTGTGATTGGTGGAGAATTCAGGCAATCCATCTTTTTCTACCAGGAACTGGCCACTCAGGATTCCTCTCAGGTGCTCCCCATGTTATTCCTTTCTTTCTTGATTTCCCGGGTTAACCTGTGTTGTGGGTGTGGGGGCCGTGGAAAGGGCCACGTGCACCATGCCTTCACCTGTCATTAGTGTCTCTGTGACATGTATGCTGCCGCCATAGGTCTATGTGTCCACTACGGCACACTGCAAAACATAAAACRCCAACACCCATCATTCCACTCTGCTCATGGGAGAATTTGTGGGCATGAACTCAACGGAGGTAACACAGGTCCTGGTGATCGAGTGCCAAAATGAGTCAATAGGCAGGGAACTAGGCTGGACAACTAGTTAGACGTTCCACTTCTTAGAAATCACCTTGCCTTTGATGAAGGGGTTGAAGAGCCTCAAGAAACAACTGGCACGAGATCTGTTAGATTTAAAAATATATATACATATATTTAAATGTTAATTCAATTAATCGATTTAGGAAATACAGCATGCCTCTAATAGCACAATATGACTCTTTCTCTCTCACGCCTCCCTCGCTCTCTCTCTCCCTTTCTTTCCCGTCTCCAGTTTCCTGTGGTTATAGTATTACTGAAGCCCCTGGGTTTGGTCAATTAAAATACATCCCTTTTTCTGCTCCCCCAGAGTCCTGTGATAGAATAACTGTGCAAGGGGTTAGCTTTATTTAGCTCCTTGAGGAGATAGCCAATGTTGTGTCAGGCAGCCACTCACAGCTAAATCAACAAAACCCAGAAAAGAGGGCGAGAGAGGGGAGGGGAAAAAATCCCACATCATGTAAGCGTACGGTGCTCACTGCAGCACTGCAGCCCATGCTAAGCTCGGAGCTTGAACTGAAATCCTCTCACTTATCTCGAAATCCAAGATGAAATACTGTTAGATGTGCTGTGATCCCTGGAGTTGGGTGGAGGACTGTGGAGGGGAGATGAGTGTTACTGAGGGGATGAGAGGATGTGGGGACTGGACACAATGATATATCAGCAGCGTTGTGAGTGTGATTGACTGTTATTTGTGTGAATAGTACCTATGCTGTGATTTATTTGTGTGATTGTGTGAGTATGGTACAATAAGTATAAGACAAAAGTTTTCTAAATATTGGGTATTTGCAGTTGTGTCTGAATCGTTTATACTGTTCATTTGTGCTTACGTGCCTGTGTAACGTGTCATTTTGGACATGTGTGTGAATGTTTTTGTGTGCGGTTTTGTACGTGTGCACATGTGTGCATGTTTATATTTGCGCTCGTATGTGTGTGTCTGTGATTTGGCGCTCTAATGTTTTATGAGGGGGGGGGGTGATGATATTGAGAGTGTAGGCGTTCTTCATCTATACATAGCTGTGAGGCAAAGAGCAGGAAATAGAGTCATCGCTTTTTGTTGTGCTTCACTGCACCTTCTTATTAGAGGGGAACAAAATATAAAATAATGACTGGAAAATTGTAAGCTTGGTCCCATTATAATTAGGGAGATCACAGGATGCAATGATCCAATTATTTGACTTAAAAGCGAGCATAGGAATGTGTTAGAGGATGTACAAACTCACACCCCGTACAAGAACACACTTTAGACGCACTGTGGCTGTAGTTGTAAAATGTATATACAGTCAGGACAAAAACACACACACACACACACTGACTCGAGCGTACACAGCTGTACAAACCCCATTTAGACATAGATGCACACACACACACACACACACACACACACACACACACACACACACACACACACACACACACACACACACACACACACACACACACACACACACACACACACACACACACACACACACACACACACACACACACACACACACACACACACACACACACACACACACACTAACTCACATTACAACAACATACAAATAATTGAGAAGAATTTGCTGCTACATTAAGTTTAATGTGCTTGACATTCAGAGGGGTAGTAGGAAGCGGTACACAGGGAGATCAGAGGAGAGCATCCCTGCTGTATTTCTGTCATCAAAGCAGCGCAGGAGCCCATTTTAGGACCCGAAACCAAGGCCCTTAACAGTAATTAGCAGTCGCAAATGGACACAGGTCTGAYCTCTCAGCCGATTGGCCCACAGAGGGGTCACTAAAGGTCAACCCTCCCATATGGAATGATATAAACAATCATCTATAGACCACAAAATCAATCAATCCCTTTTAACGCTATCCACTTCCTGCTTGGACGCACCTAAGGGTAAGAGGTCAGCAGACAGAGAGAGAGAAAGTGTAGGGGGCCAGAGAGACCGGACATTGTTCAGGCATTGGAAACACTCGGTCACTTACATCTATGAGGTTTGGTATCTTCTCTCTAAAACTCACYGTTGTTGTGAGCAAGACATGGAATCATAAACTGGAACGTTCGAAAATGTCACAATGACAATTTGTACAGTGGATATATGATGTTTTCCTACGTTTTCAGCAAGCAGGGAAAGAGAAGTGAAAGTATGAAGCAGAGACAGTTGTGACTGTGAATAAGGGAACTGGTAAAAAAAGAGACCAAACCAACATCCACAGGTGATGTCTCTGTTATTTATTCCTCTGAGGCAGTGCAATGGGAGTGGAGKGCATGAAGCTGCTACCTAGCTGGATTTGAACCTCCATCAACCAATGAAAAAACTAGACACTGTAAATTCATTCTGACACCATGGCAACCCTTTTCTGGTTTATGTGAGAACAGTATCTGAACAGGAATATAACTTTATCACGTGTTCAAATCATTTTTCTCTCAAATCTTGATGTCTCAAATATCTTCCAAATCTAAAATGATTACCTCAGCCAGTAAATATGCAAARATAATTGCCAGATCAATTGTTTTTTTTCTTTCACTATTTTACGAAAGTAATATGTATTGTGTTGATACGTAGTGTTGTCAATGAACCATTCAAAAGAACAAATTCTCTCAACATTATTCATATCTTGTTGTTTGGTAATGTGGTAAACGAAGAATGCCAGACATTTTTCCTTCCAGGGACACCTGTCTTTGTCTTTAATTAGCTAGATAGAAGAGAGTGAAGAGACAGTGAAGAGAGAGGAGGACAGAAAGAGAGAAGGAATTATAGAAACAAAGGCTTGAGGAATTGAATTGCCAGACCCTTTTCTCATTATCATTTATAGCCCCACCAGCAAGAGATAATGTTCCCATGACCCTGCACAATGCAGAGACATATTATTCAACCCTGGCTTCTATGAAATTCCTGCAAATAAAACCTTTGTCCTGGGCAACGGCTAATTATTTGACAGATTGCTCCCCCGCTGGCTAAGGTTACAGTGTGGAGTGCCCATGTTTTAGGCCCCCGCACCCCCATCAGCCCCCACCCCACCGAGGGGCCACTTTGAGAAAATCCCAGAGGGCCTCTTTCTTTTCAGGAGATTTTTCAGTCCCCCCCTACCTCCCCCTTCCATCTATCCATGTGTGTGTGTGTGTGTGTGTGTGTGTGTGTGTGTGTGTGTGTGTGTGTGTGTGTGTGTGTGTGTGTGTGCATCCTAGCATGCTCATGTGCGTTGTTCCGTGCGCATGTGTGTGTGTGTGTTGTAAGGTGGGGGGTGGCAGGGCGGTATGTGTGTCAGTGACGGCAGTCATTTCATATTTTAAAGGGTGTTCTCAAGCAGAAATATGTGTTCTTCCCAAGGAAATAAGTTTTATGGGGAAGGGCGAAAAGAAAGCACTTTTTTCCACCCTTTAGAATTGCCCAATGAAATATACATTTTATAAAATAAAATGTGTCAATGTATTATTATTGTATACATCAAGTTGTATTATGCATATGATCATCCAATATTGTATATTTAATGCTGAATGAGACACAAAGAGATACTACTGTATTGTATTGCTGTAAGCTTGAGTTCCATTTGAAACCAAGATATGAAACATYACATGTTGAACATCAGCACACGAAGGGATTGGCTTTCACAGTGTGACATCAGTGACTGCCATTGGCCAAWACAACAGTTTGTCATCAGTGTTGGGCTGGATGATCTAAAGAGATGGTTTTTGTTTTGAATTTTCTTCTCAAATGTCCAAACGTCCAAAACGAATGTCCAAACGAATGACGACTTTGACCAAATTACAGGAATGATTACCCATCAATTGTCTCAACGTAATGATGCTTTTAACAGTCATTTCTATATAGCAATATGCTTGCTTTGCACATAAGTGTGCTTCAACATATTTATACTTGAATGCAGAGAGAAAGGAAACACATAAATGTGTCTGGTTGAAAATACAACAATATATATATATATTTTTGTACTTTGCAGCTTGGCCATATAGTGAGATACAATTAAACTATTTTAGCTGCCATTTTGGGACCAACAGTAGTTGTTGGTGTCTGTGTTGTGTGGTTGCGTGGTCCTTTCCGAGGCTGTGCTCACCTGGCATGAACCCAACCAAACAGAGCCTGGAGTATTCAGTGCTCAACCTGAGTGAAGGTCACACCAGACCAGCCTTCCCCGCTCCCCCTCCCCAATGAGCAAACATATGGTCACGGAGCACCTTGAACAAGTTTGGTTGGCCAGACACACTAGTCCAGCCTGTAGAGAGAGATAGAGGCTAAAGCAAAGGGCTCTCACTAGCTAGCTAGCGAGAGCAGGACAAGGAAAACAGGTGTTATATCAGGTCATCGTTAACGTGTTTGGCGTCCACAGGCCCTGCTCTCACCTTAACCAAAACTTACCCAGTCCCACATAGTGGCAGACAAAGAGTGGTACACAACGTTACCGTCTCTCTCTCTCTGTCTAGTTTATATATATATATATAAGTGGGTGTAATCATAAGGTACAGTATCACCCCCTTGTTCAAACACCCTCAGTAATAGCTTCCATGCTTCCTCTGTGCTAAGCTCATTAGTGATTGACCCGAAGGCATTAAGGAGAAAAAAAGAGAGACAAAATCTTTTGGATAATGGATGCGTGCTGTTTGAAGAGACAGTAAAAATAAGCAGGTCTGCTTTGATAATGAATATGCTCTAAAGTTGAGCCCTGCAGAGTGCGAGTTCATCACACGGGTTTAGTCTAGTTCATAACTCAACGTGGTGTGTCTTTGTGTCTATGTGTGTGTCTGTGTGTGTGTGTGTGTGTGTGTGTGTCTGCATATGTGTAAACATTCGAGGGGTGGGGGGATGATGACACACTGTTACATACTTTGTGAATGGGATCAGAGAGAGAGAGAGGGAACTCTGGTGTGTCAGTGTCCAGCTCATGTTTATGGAAGGCKGACTTCATTAGTCTCAAAGAGGAAACAAAGGAAGATGATTCCTGATAAAGTACCGTCCCTCATCTGTGAGGCCACCTCCTAACACATTAGGAATCTGTATGCTCAATTAACCACTGGCAGGCTCATTTCTCTCTCTCTCTCTCTCTCGCTCTCTCTCTCTCTCTCTCTCTCTCTCTCTCTCTTTCATTCTTTCTGTCGCTCACTCTCCCCAGCTAGCAGATTTGGTTCCTTGGAGGTTGTGGGAACGTTTGTTTTTGGTTTCAAGAACTTTGAACGTTTCTTCAAGTGCAGTCGCAAAAACCATCAAGCGGGGCCTCCCGAGTGGCGCAGTTGTCCAAGGCCCTAGCTGTGCCACTAGAGATCCTGGTTTGTGTCCAGGCTCTGTTACAGCCAGCCGCGACCAGGAGACCCATGGGGCGGCTCACAATTGGCCCAGCATCGTTCGGTAATAAAAATAAAATAAAACCATCCAACGCTATGTTGAAGCTGGCGCTCATGAGGACCGCCACAGGAAAGGAAGACCCAGAWTTACCTCTGCTGCAGAGGATACGTTCATTAGAGTTACCAGCCAAAATACATTTTTAAAAGCGGTCACAGTCACCTCTCTCAGGGGAGACTATGGGAATCAGGCCTTCATGGTCAAATTGCTGCAAAGAAACCACTACTAAAGGACATCAATAATAAGAAGAGACTTGCTTGGGCCAAGAAACACAAGCAATGGACATTAGACCYGTGGAAATCTGTCCTTTGGTCTGATGAGTCCAATGTTGCGATTTTTGGTTCCAACCGCTGTGTCTTTGTGAGACGCAGAGTAGGTGAACGGATGATCTCCGCATATGTGGTTCCCACCGTGAAGCACGTAGGAGGWGGTGTGATGGTGTGGAGTGCTTTGCCACACTTAACCAGCATGGCTACCACAGCATTC
The DNA here is from genome assembly GCF_002910315.2 of Salvelinus sp. IW2-2015. Lineage (NCBI taxonomy): Eukaryota > Metazoa > Chordata > Actinopteri > Salmoniformes > Salmonidae > Salvelinus > Salvelinus sp. IW2-2015. The sequence continues at coordinate 17,885,913 of NC_036874.1, read as the reverse complement.
TGCAGCAATACGCCATCCCATCTAGTTTGTACTTAGTGGGGCTATCATTTGTTTTTCAATAGGACAATGACCCAACACACCTCCGGGCTGTGTAAGGGCTATTTGACCAAAAAGAAGAGTGATGGAGTGCTGCATCAGATGACCTGGCCTAAACAATCAGCCAAACTCAACTCAATTGAGATGGTTTGGGATGAGTTGGACCGCAGAGTCCAACTCATCAGCCAACAAGTGCTCAGCATATGTGGGAACTCCTTCAAGACTGTTAGTAAAGCATTCCAGGTGAAGCTGGTTGAGAGAATGCCAAGAGTGTGCAAAGCTGTCATCAAGGCAAATGGTGGCTACTTTGAAGAATCTAAAAGCTAAAATATATTTTGATTTGATTAACACTTTTTTGCATACTCCATGATTCCATATGTGTTATTTCATAGTTTTGATGTCTTCACTATTATGCTATAATGTAAATTAAGAAAATCCCTTGATTGAATAGGTGTGTCCAAACTTTTGACAGGTACTGTAAGTATTCAGACCTTTCCTAAGACTCGAAATTGATCTCAGGTGCATCTTGTTTCCATTGATCATCCTTCAGATGTTTCCTCAACTTTATTAGAGTCCACCTGTAGTAAATTCTTGATTGAACATGATTTGGAAAGGCACACAACTATAAGGTCCAACAGAGGACAGTACATGTCAGAGCAAATACCAAGCCATGAGGTTGAAGGAATTGTCCGTAGAGCTCCGAGACAGGATTGTGTAGAGGCACTGGTCTGGGGAAGGGTACAACATCATTTTGGCAGCATTGAAGGTCCCAAAGATCACAGTGGTGTCCATCATTCTTAAATGGAAGAAGTTTGGAACCACCAAAACTCTTCCTAGAGATGCCCCCCTGGCCAAACTGAGCAATCCTGGCTTTGGCCAGGGAGGAGACCAAGAACCCGATGGTCACTCTGACAAAGCTCCAGAGTTCCTCTGTGGAGATGAGAGAACSTTCCAGAAGGACAACCATCTCTGCAGCACTCCACCAATCAGATCTTTATGGTTGAGTGGCCAGACTGAAGCCACTCTTCAGTAACAGAAACATGACAGCCCGTTTGGAGTTTGCCAAAAGGCTCTTATAGACTCTCAGACCATGACAAACAAGATTCCCTGCTGTTGAAACCAAAATTGAACTCTTTGGCCTGAATGCCAAGCGCACCGTCTGGTGGAAACCTGGCACCATCCCTACGGTGAAGCATGYTGGTGGCAGCATCATGCTGTGGGGATGTTTTTTAGTGTCAGGGACTGGGAGACTAGTCAGGATCGAGGGAAAGCTGAACGGAGCAAAGTACAGAGATATCCTTAATGAAAACCTGCTCCAGAGCACTCAGGACCTCAGACTGTAGTGAAGGTTCACCTTCCAACAGGAGTGTCATTGGGACAAGTCTCTAAATGTCCTTGAGTGGCCCAGCCAGAGCCTGGACTTGAACCCGGTCAAACATCTCTGGAGACACCTGAAAATAGCTGAGCAGCGACGCTCCCTATCCAACGTGACAGAGCTTGAGGGTCTGCAGAGAAGAATTTGAGTTATTCCCGAAGTGAATGTGTGCCAAGCTTGTAGCGTCATACCCAAGAAGACTCAATGCTGTAATCACTGCCAAAGTGCTGAGTAAACGGTCTGAATAATTYTGTAAATAAGATATTTCAGTTTAAACATTTTTATAAATTTGCAAAAATGTTTAAAAAAAAACAGATTTTGCTTTGTCATTATTGGGTATTGTGTCTAGATTGATGCATGAAAAAAACTATTGAATCAATTTTAGAATAAGGCTGTAACGTAATACAATGTGGGAAAAAAGTCAAGSGGTCTGAATATTTTCAGAATGCACTGTTTGTAGCTTTTTCCTGCAGTCAATTACCAAAAGTGCCCTCTTTGGCTTCAGGGTGGAATATCATTCATATTTTTCATAATTTCATAATTAATAAAGATTGTAAAAAAGAAAACTGACAGAAATCTGGTGTTTCTATGTCAAACAGTTGTGTTATATTTCAGTGTGCTTTGATGTATTGTATATAAAGTGTAATATTGGGTTTCAAATTCAATACATTCCAACTCTATATCTGACATGGTAAAGTTGTCTTATTTAAGCCCATAACCATGTTTTGTTTCAAAGTAGATTTGTTAAAGACTACCAAGAATCACTCTGTTTGACCTGATTTAGCCCATTACAGRAAAAGGTTAAATAAGGTTCTTCTCTGAATGTTACTAAAGTTTTCTTGTGGTTTTTACYGAAAGTTTTCTTAACGTTTAAAATAACATTCTTAGAATGTTCTCTGAACGTTACTAATGTCTTCTTAACATTCTCTGAAAAATTTGAGAACATAAATGTAAATAGAACCATGAGGAAACCTGTAGGAATCGTTATGCTGAAGTACTGAAATTCCCACAGAATGACGTTGTTTCTTTATGTTCTCTAAACTATTTCAGAATATTCCCAGTGTCAAACCAGATGTTCCTAGAACATTACCAAATTTGAAATTAAATGTAACCTTGTTTGAACTATCAGGAAATGTTCAGTTAAAGTAATGAAATACGAAGAAAATACGTGTTTTTTGTCAAGTTCCTTAAACGTACTGAGAATGTTCGAAAGCCAAGCAACTATCCTGCACTATTCCCAGAAATGTGTGGGAWGGTTGTATGCAAAATACATATGGTACTCAGAACGTTATGTGGTAACTGGGTCTATTTTGCTCTCTCTTTTCTCTACACACTCACTCTCTTGCTCTCTGTCTCTCTCTCTCTCTGTCTCTCTCTCTTAATTTTTTATATCTCACTCAGTCTGTTTCTTTTCCCTTCAAAAAGTGTTTCCTCTCAGTGTCCATTAGTTTGTCTCATGAGCTTGACGGACACTACGTTTTGCTACTTAAATATTCCTTATCAGGTTGGTGATTGGTGGAGTGATTCTCATCCTGTAAGTAATATTTTGTAATTCAACTGTGGATGTGGGTGGTCAATGATTAAAGTTGGAAACCGAGACACAGACCATGTCCCTCCAATTCCCTCTACTCACTCTCTCTCTCCACACACACACACACTACCCTCCCCTACCCCTGACCACACACGCACACTCATCCCTCCCTGCACGTTTCCCCTGTTGAGCCAGCCTGTCACCTGGGGATCCTTATCTCCCCATGAGTGACTGTGAAAAATGACAAGTGTGAGGAGGACACACGGAGGATGATGGTGGCGGTGATACGCACCGCCGTCTGATTAGCGAGGTGAAGTGCCGCTCTTTAAAAACGCAGGGGTCAGGGGTATGAGACCTCCATCCAACACTTCACCACACTTTACACGCCCAACTTTTTACATGGCCTTTTGCTCTCTCTCTCTCTCTTTTGGCGTGCAGCTGGCTGAGCAATTCCTTCTTCCTGTGGGGTCAGCAGTTCACTGTGCTGATAGAGACCCTGATATGTCCATTCATTTATAAGACTAGAGCCCTCACATGAGGGGAGACATGACGTCTGCATCCTGGCTACATCACCCTCTCCTCTCCTCTCCTCTCCTCTCTGTCATTTAGCCTAGATCATTTCCCGGTCACAATTTAGCGTGTTACCTCCACCCCAGGATAAATTATACAACAATAGTCTCAACATTTTCTGATGTTCATTGCTTAGTGCAATCTGGTCAACAACATGTTGTGTGTGTGTGGGGATGAACACAGAATGACAGACTGGTCCAATCTGGTCAGAACTAGAATGGGCCCAAAGAGAGGTGCTAATCATAACTCTGAGCTGGTCTTGTTGTGCTGCTGGCTAATTACCGCCATTATGGAGATGCAGAGTGCTGCTGATCAGTGTAGCTTGCAGTGTGTTTATGTATGTGTGTATGTGCATGTGTGCACGTGTGTGTGTGTGTGTGTGTTTGTGCGTGTATGTGTTTTTGTATGTGTGTGTGTGTGTGTGTGTGTGTTTTTTTGTGTGCCGTGGTGGCAGGGCCGATTAAGAGGGAGATTAGCTGGCCGTTCTGAGGAGGGGGGCGGGCTAGGGGGGCGAGAGGGGGGGTAGCGAGGGGCGTCCCTCTCCTGGAGACGAGCCCTGACCTTCTCATTTCATCCTCATTAGTATCTCATGTCAACAGAGCAGCCGCTCCTTAATCATCTGCTATCATCCCTGCACACACTCAGAAGCACTCATACACACACTCATACACACACGCATACACACAGACACGTGCACACACACACATGCTCAACAAAAATCCCACTCACGCAAAAACAGACACAGATGTAAACAACCAATGCCGAGACACAAACTAAAAGATTTATACCATATTCACACACCTTTTATTGTATGTGTGTGTGACCTTTATTTAACTAGGCAAGTCAGTTAAGAACAAATTCTGATTAACAAGGACGGCCTACACCGGCAAACACTGGGGCAATTGTGCGCCGTCCTATGTGACTCCCAATCATGGCCGGTTATGATACAGTTTGGATTTGAACCAGGGTGTCTGTACTGACACCTCTAGCACTGAGATGCAGTGCCTTAGACCACTGCACCACTCAGGAGCCCATATCTGTATATGTCACGAGAAMACAATGTATTCAATGAGGATAATAACAACCTGTTATTTCATTAGAATTTACTTTTAACGAACAACAATAAATAGAGTTCACATTCTGCCGTGGGCCAAGCATATATGTCTATTTATTGAATAAATAAGTGATTCTCTCCTTTTGATGTTGTTTTCTGTTCTATGTCAGAGACTGGGCTCGTCTGTCTGGGTCGGCCTGTGTGCCATAGTGGAGCCCAGTGCAGGGTGAGGGGGCTAGGGGACAAACAGGGCCCAGGCAGGGGCGAGGAGGGTGAGGGGACTGGGGGCTCGTGGTGCCAGCACAAATGAGCCCCATTCATTTCCCCACGTCGGCATATGGTGGCCCATTGTCCTCGGCCACAGAGGCAGAAGTGATGCAATTTGTTGGCATGTCCTGTCATSTCATAAACTGCCCATCCCACTGAGGCCCCGGCAGGACAGCAGAAYAAAAGCAAGGGCAGCTTGTTTCACCGAGTTTCACAGCTTCACATGTGTCCTCTGAAAACAGCAGTGGCTCAGACACGCACGTGCACGCATACGTACGCATGAATGCACACGTGCGCACGCACAAAGACACCGACATGGACGTATCTGTAATGCTTACCCAGCACTTGCTATAAATATTTTGACATCGAGACTAAATTTGACCTCTCTCCTCAAAGAATAACATGTATTTCAATCAGAGAGCAAATCTTGCGGAGGATTATAGCATATCTATGTCAATCTCCATTCTCCATGTTACCTCAACGGAGGGGTTTTGCTGTAGTTATAGATGGGGTTATACAGAGTATTAAGACGTTATCACCGTCTTATTTACATGATTCTTATGAGTCGGTATCCTGAAATTAAACTGTACACGGCTCACAACAACAACGACGACAACGACCTAATCAAAAACAACGGTAAGAATCAATTAAGACACTATGAGCTACTTCACTCTTGAACCCATGTCGTTTCATTATTTCACCATGCCAAACAACTCACAGCAAGCTACTCTCTGTCTGACAGGGGAGGGAACGAGCCTTGTGGAACTTCCTTAAAAATTGAACTTTTTGACAGAGGTGCACAATATATGCAGCAAAAACTGTGTCAGAAGTGTCTAGACAGTAGCACGTTCAGCTCAGACAGAGGAAAGCATGCGATCACAGTCACACACATAGATATGGCTGATGTGTTGAAAGAAGCTTGGATGGCACAGGTCAAGTGTCACTGACCCCATTTCACACTTACATTGTGTGTGTTTGTGTGTGTGTGTGTGTGTGTGGTGTGTGTGTGTGTGTGTGTGTGTGTGTGTGTGTGTGTGTGTGTGTGTGGTGTGTGTGTGGGGGGGTGGGATCTGTGTGTGCATGCGTGGCACTCAATGCTGCCGTGACAAACAGAGATTTGGATCTATTGTCCACACAGCTTGCTCTCCTACCTTCCTCTCTGAAAGACAGCGGGGTCTCTCAGAGTCAACACAGAGAAGAAATGAGACAGAAAAATACCCAAACACACAAAGAAAACTTGGCCAACTCCCCAACTGTAGAGATGAATGACTTGTCTGAAGGGTTGAACACTTGTTTCAATGGTGTGAGGAACAAGTGGTCCAGAGAGACTCAGTTACAAGTGCGTTACAAGAGCAGGGAGTGACATCATTAATATTGGATCAACTGAAATGCTGAAGTAACAGAGTGGGTATGTTTGCCTTAGATAGACTTCATCTAAGATGATACAGTAAACAGCTGTAATGCAAAAGCATAGTATCATAGGTATATCTATGACCTATAACGCGGTGGGTTTAGTTGTCAGCTTTTGCATTTAGTAATTGGGCAGACGCTCATTTCCAAAACACAAAGTCAAATCAAATCAAAATCAAATCCCAATGTGTTTTATAAAGTCTTAACAGACGCGGTTGTTTGGGTGGTCAAAAATCCCACTGGAGACGCTCAAGAGATGATAGATGACTTCAACGGTGAAGAGGTGATCTCCTTTTTTGTCCCCCCTGTCCCCCTCGACCCCCAGACCCCCGATCTACCCCCATACCCAGCCAAGCCACAAGCCCCAGCCACCAGTCCAGGCCTGTCACTGGCCTGCTCCCCATGTCTATCACTGGATGATGGATGGGGTGGGAGGTCTTGACCTCAACTCCCCAGAGTTCACAGATCTCATCAGCGCTGCAGACACCTCCAGCCGACGAAAGACAATGTCCCAAAATCATGTCTTTAAAGTGGGAAAATCTGAAGAAGAAAAAAAAAGACATTAAACACTGGTCTTCATCTACATGTGGTGACAGTACAAGCGGTGAGGTCATGTTTTTACCATATGCATATTAAACAAACAATTCAGCAAAATGACATCATGAAATATTTGTTTCCTTATCTTGGAAGCAGTCTATGGACGACAAGGTCTACTAAATCTATGGGAGAGACTGCAATCCACACATAAACTAGCCACTGCCACCAAATGCTAATATTAGATACATCAAATGTAAATCATTTGATGTATCATACAATCTTACATTTAGAAGGAGCATAGCCTGGGTGAGCTGTAATCCTGGAGGTCTGGGAACATTTAAGACTAAAACACATGTTTTCAGCCACACAACTGGCCCGCCAGGTAAGATGGGGTGTCTAACAGTAGACTCCTACAAGTCTTTTAAGCTACAAGAAGTCAGAGAACCCAGCCAGCTAAGTCTACAACCGCCACCAATCTGACCATGTTTCAGCCAGAGGAGGAATCTCCGCTTCTCCCTTCGGTCCTGCGTTACTACGACGGCGAGATAGATTGATCTGCTAAAAAGACACAGAGAAATAAATAAATAAACAATGCACAATAGCGTCAAGTTACAACCCACTGACACCGAMCATAGATCACTGTTATTTCCCGCTTTTGCAAAAATATCTAATTCCCCTTATTTAATCAAGAGACTCCTTCGCCTTAGCCCGAGAACCACTGCGCCCGTCCGTCCCGCTCGCCACCCTCAGCCGTGATTTACGGCGCCCGCTGCCTTTATGAGTACCTGTTTCATTTTCCTGTCGCTGCTCTGACACCTAAAGTGATAGGAATTTTATGCTTTGATAACTGTATGAGTTTCGCTTTGGCCTGGGATTCATGTCCCTGTCAGCGGTCGATAAATAACAGCTAGCGCTAGCGACATGACTTCCAGAGGAGACATCCACCAGATGGGATTTGGCTGGGGAGGCAGGGAGGAGCAGGGAGGGACACACATGGGGCTATGGAGAGAAGAGGAGGGAGAGGAGAGAGGATGGGAAGAGAAATGCGTCAAATAAGCCTGGATCCTTCTAAAGGTCATGTCTTACATGAGCGGAAGTGCATATGTTATCTTGTGTCATCTCTTCGGGAATTCAGAACCGGGCCTTTCATATGAACATTTTGAGAATGTCGTAGAGTGATGTCATGCGCTGACAACAGTGTGATGCAACTCAAGAGGCACACTGAGTACTGACGCGCAGGTCACACAGCACACGCACTGCGTCCGCATACAAATGTGCAGAGAAAGCTGAGAGTTTTGCTTAGGAGCTTTCATGATTATTTCATGAAACAATACCTTCCTTGAACTAATGTTTATGGACAAATGCCATCGGAGCAGTGCTTGACTTGGCCTGAAATAGGCGCCGGTACTCATTTTGGGTGCCGGTAGTGTTTACATTTAGGTGCAGGAGCTCGACAATACTTTTTAGTTCAAATTCACTAAGAGGTGCAGGAGATCAAGCAGAATAAAATGTGAGTTGCCGGTACTCAGCTCTGGTGAGCTCCTGACTAAGTCAAGCACTGAATTGATGTAAGATCTGACCATGACTGGTCTTGTTATAGGAATGTTGTATTATATATATATTTTTGGGAAAGTGTATGTGCCTTTAAGAAAAATGTGGCCATAACAATGTGTACAATACAGTCATGACTGAGCCAGCAAGCTTCCTATCTGTTTTTATTTGTGCTTTATGACACTACTAACGTTTKTCTTTCGGAGTGATCACAGTGTAGATCATGTCTAGATAATAGCAGTTAAAAGTGGGAACTGAAAATTGGGATTTCAGAAAACACAGGCAGTGCATGGCGCCCCGGGGTGGATTTGAAAGTGTCTTGCAAAGAGAGTTGCGTAAATTCCCTCCAACCTATTCTCACCCCCTGTCCCTCCCTCACAACCGTCCTCCGCTCTACCCGCTCTACCCCCTTCCCTCGACCCCTCGGGAACCTCATTTCAATCTGTCCCGGCTGTAAAATGTGTGAGAAAGTAATACACCAAAAATGCTCATATGCATATGAAAAATTATCTTGTGAAAGGGAGCCTGGGATTAGGACAGGATAGATTTATCTAAGGGATTAGGACAGGATAGATTTATACTAAGGGATTAGGACAGGATAGATTTATACTAAGGGATTAGGACAGGATAGATTTATACTAAGCTTTACACATTCCTTTGACACATTTGCAGTTTCTGCATTGTTGCCCAAGACCTCCTGGTTACTTGGGCGATGACATTAAACTGGGTGAAAATGGCTTATTATGTGCGATAAATTCAAAACAAAGTTGACGCACTGTACCCGGCGAGTACATCTAAAGAGTGGGGAGGAAATGTCAAGCATTTCAAAAGGAACCTTCTGTAAATTGTGTTTATGGAGACTATAACGAATCTCTCCATGGCAAAAGGTCTTTGTTGGAAACCCTGCTGGTCCTCACTGAGTGAATATTATGAGGAGTTGGGTTGAAAAGAGGGAGGGAGCTGGTGTGCGTGTGTGCGTGTGCGTGTGTGTGTATGTGTGTGTGTGTGTGTGTGCGTGCGTGCGTGAGTGCGTGCATGCGAGTGTGTTTGTGTGTGGTGTCACGATGGGGATTCAAAATGAAAAAGAAAAGAGAAGGTTGAGACAAGAATTCACTGCTAAAGGGGTGTGAACTGGCACTACCACTTGGCTTGAGCACAATGCATGGAGGGCTGGCATGGCCCAAAGGCCCTCTGACACAAGCAGCCCACACCACAGAGGTGCCACAGAGAGAGAAGGGTGGGAGGAAATCACAGGAACCAAGGGGAAATTGAGACAGACTTGTCTTGCAGGTGTTGAGATAATAAACTAACAAATGATGTAATTGTTGTAGCATTTGGGGAGGAGGGGTCTCCCTCAGATGGGAGAAGTGTGGATCAGAAATCTGGAGGGACACACTCAAACACAAACACACTTGGTGAGACGCAAACACACACACACAAACACACTTGGTGAGATTCACACACACACACACTGGGAGAGACACATACACACACACACCACCACCAGCACAAACACACACACACACACACACACCACACACACACACTACTTCTCACACACACACACACACACACCACACACAACACACACACACCCCACACACACACACACACACACACACACACACACACACACGCAACACACACAACACCACACACACACACACACACAGAGACCTTCACAGACACAGTCAGTCACATTTACACTAAATGATTCAGAAACATGAGTAGAGCCTATCAATATTCTCCAGTGAGAGTGTGTGGAGGATATATTTGGAACATCACACTTTTAAAAGCATGAGCTTGAACTCCCCTGGGTCATTTTCTGCTTTGGTCTTAATTGAGAGTGTTCTGGAAAAATCATTACTATATTAATGATTTAACACAAAGTAACTACCTGCTTTTTCCAAGAGGAAAGGGAGATTTGCTTCCAGTCAATACCCATGCACACTCATTATAAGGGGAAAGTTATAGTAATTAGGCAGACACCAATAACTTTTAATGATCTTTGTTTTTAATTGCATATTATCGGGTTGCACAGTCTCTGTGTTTATGCCCAAATGTGAGACAATAGTGAGGGGAGGAGCAGATTAAAGAGAAATGGCACCTGCATCGTTTTTACCTTAGCAACAACAGTAGCACGGCTGATTCTCTCTACTGTGCAACCAAGAGGCTAGATGCATGAGCCTGTCATTATAGCCACTACCTTTCCCTCGACTCTCTTTCCTTCTCCCTCTCTTCCCCCCTCGTTTGCCCTCTCTCTTTCTAATTATGTTTCCAGTGTCTATACTGGCACTTAGTGGCGCTGTAACTTTTGTGGAACTATGCACTTCTTTGTGTCTCGTCGGAAGGAACGGAAAAACAACAACATCGACAACAACACAAGGTATGTCTAAAACGTATTACAAAATACCAAAATACTGACTGGGGACTGATCGGGTAATTTTCAATCTCCAACTATCGCTCAGAGAACAGGCAGAATAAAAAACACTTTTGATAGACCTATTCCAGTTTCGTAGCACCAGTATACGTTCGTAAGTCTCCCCACAATAAGAACTAAAGAGCCACAACAACCCCCCAATCACCCCCGAATCGTCGCTGACTCTCAGAGACAGCCCGTCTTTGTCTGTTAGAGAGGAGCAGAGAGGTGCTTCCCCCCCGAAATGAAAGAGAAATATGAATATGAATGAAAATCTAAAATGAAGGACTGATGAATGACCATCTGTTAGCTCGTTCGGGGGAAGTGGACGACTCAAAGCAAAGCAGTGCAGGGAGCGAGTGACCGAGAGTCTGAGAGTCGGGGGGATAGAGAGAGTCCAGGAATGCCCGGCTGGCACTCCAGTGCCACTCCGAAAAAAGTGAGCCAAGATCCCTCCTCCTGGTGCCCCGCATCCCCTCCTCCCTCCCCTCTTCCTCTCCTCTCTCGCCCCTTATATCTCCTCTGCTCGCAGAGAGACACTGTGGCAGGTTGTGGACTCAATCACTCCCCTGTCAGGTGATTCTCAGAGTGTTCGTCGTAATGTAATCTTCCGTTCACACGTACCATATTTCAATTACGGCCGCCATAGGGAAACAAGCTGCGTATTCAAATCACCCAATCACCTCGTCGTCGCCGTCTTCCCTGAACAATGTCAACTGTAAAAGAACCGACCGCCAGCTGAAGGCAATTATGCCATGTTGTCAGAGCCAATTATGATGGCTCTCTCGGCGGCGGTTATGCCACGAGCAGGGGAGTGTTCAGGAACATTTTAATGACAATATGCTTGCGGTCCATTATAGCGTGCCACCCCCAGCCACCCCCRCCCTTTAATGCCATCTCAGAGTGAGTCCACGGTGGGGACCATTAAACCTGATAGGAGCACATTATGGCCCCTCTCAAGGGCCACACTGAGAGGACTGGGAGAGTCTCACTGGGAGATGCTGGGCCGGGCAGAGCGGGGATGGCAGGATGGCAGTCATCTCCCCCACATGTTCTTCTAGCTGCAGCCTGGCAAGAAGGAGGGAGAGGTGGGCTGGTCCTCCTAACAACCTCACTGCACAGGGGACATACCCATGCTGCCACAAGCCTCAGAGAGAGAGAGAGAGAGAG
>NC_036874.1:17852798-17872972 GCF_002910315.2 Salvelinus sp. IW2-2015 | reverse complement strand
TTTCTAACTCCGTATTTTTTATTTTTTGCAATTACTAAAAACTAAAACGATATGATAGTTATAAATCTAGTTTTCTCTGCACGGCTCACTGGTTTAGTAAGATCGACATGTTGGGTAAGGGCCCCCTCGTTTACTCTCCTTCTCTCCTTTCTCTCTTAATGCCTGCTTCCCTGCCAAACCGGGGTTTCCGATTGGGCTTCAATAACACTTTTGATGTGGACAGCGGCCTAGAGTGTCGGAGTGAAAGGCAGGGGGCGGTGAAAACAGACAAACACAATGGGCTGACCTTCAGCCTGCATCTGCTCAGAGAACACACTAAATGGTCACATTGATGCTCATGTTTAGCTCTTTGCTAAGGGGCCTGATGGAGCCGACAGTGATCGGGGACACAGTGAGGGTCTGGGCCTCTGCCAGCTAGCTAACCCAGGGACAAATTGATTTAATCAAAGCCAGCTCCAATTACATTCATCCTAACCTTGCATTGCTATAAGCATTTATGAAATCCTATGAACRTCTTATGAATGTAGTATGTATGGTTTATGAATGCATTATGAAGTCTTTATGATGGTACCCTTCAAAATAAAGTGTTACCATCAGCGCTCTCTGCTGTAATTTTTCTTTTATTCTGTTTAGTGGTTGTCAAGTGCTGTGCTTGTGCTTAGCAATAACGTGTTTGAATTGAATTCAGTCCAATATTTTCTCCGTAAAGACGAGTAAGTATGGTGATGAATGGTGCTTATATCAAACCTAATTACATTGACTAATCGTGTTGCTTCACATTGTTAATGCCAATAGACGGCCTTCAGTCCAGTCGGCTCTCGCTTTGTTTATACACGTACACACAGAGACTGCATCAATGTGGCAAGCGGCGTCATTTGTGTTGACTTATAAAGGTGACTTAAAACCCCTTTTCCATCTTGATACAAAAAACATCATCATAATGAACACATGTGCTATAGACAAGATCAGTATAGTTCATTATAAATCCTTCCCTGCAAACTTGATGGACAGCGTGAATCGTTACAAGTGCATTGTAACTATCAGGCATAGAAAACAACAATCTCACATGGAAACTTACATTCTATACGGGGAAGGTAAGGAGACCTCTAACCTAAAACTATATGCAAAACAAAGACGAGTCACAAGTTACATATCTCTCATACAGTACTGTATCTATCATTTCAGAACCTGCCTATGCATAACCCTGAACTTGAACCAGATTTTATGGCTGAAGTAGCATAGTTTAACCCTTGTGTAGTCTTAACATGCTGTATGCTCCCCTTGTCCTGAGGGTAAAAAATGACCCGCCTTCACTAAACCCCTCAAATAAAGCAGCTTATTTGAATTAAACCCCAAATCTGTTTTGCATGAAGGAACAACCTGTCATTCATCACAAACTTAGAATATCTGGGTTTTCCCTCTTTACGCAGAAAGACTGCATTTCATCAGTGGACACCACTTGTTTTTATTACAACACACCTGTCATAATTGTTTCCTTTACTAACGTAGAGGTTTATTATTATTATTGCTAAAGGTACTGCATAGGTGAAAACAATTTTTTTTGCAAGAGATAGCACTTGTATAGCCTAAGAAAGTAGCAGAAATGCACAGAAAGTAGTTTTTAATGCATTTTATTGAAGGGAAACAATAACAGTCTTGAACTTTTTTGGCAACATAGTGATATATTCTTATATACTGTACAATGAGGAATTCAACTACAAAATACTAGTCTTCTCCCATTTTTTTAACCATTGCCCCCACCCACAAGGTGTATAAACAACAACAGTAAATAAGAATAAAATAAGATAATAGATACAAAACCAAAACATGAAGAACATAAATCAATCAACTCTTCTCAACCCCCCCCCCCCTTAAAAAATTTAGATGCACTATTGTAAAGTGGCTGTTCCACTGGATGTCATAAGGTGAATGCACCAATTTGCACCAACCAGATGTATTTCTTACATGTGCAGCACATAATATTTGTTTTACAGTCCTTCTTTGCGGGCAGAATTGGCATCTCCTCCTCTTGCCTGCCACAGCTGCAGCTTCAGGTGGATRAGGACAAGATTCAGCCCCCTGAACAGCTTTCACAAGCGCTGCAGAGGCTGCTGTGCGGGGGAGGCGCTCCCTTCTTTGAATGTGTGGGGTTCCAAGTGACTTTCCCAGCTGCTCCAGGAACACTCTCCTCTTGTTCCGCTTATCAGGCATCCAGGTAGGTTTATCTTGATCCATATCACGAAGGCATTGTATAAGGACACATCAATGATGTTATGGAACATGACCAGGGGCCAGCGGGCAGTCATCCTCCTGCAGCTGTAAGTTCCAATCACCTTGTCCAGGTTGTCCACGCCTCCTTTGTTGTGGTTGTAGTCCAGGATGATGGCTGGCTTCCTGTCCTCACGATCACTGATCTCAGCTGTTTTGTGCAGTGTGTTCAGGAGGACCACATTCTTGTTCCTCCTTGGGAAGTAAGAAACTAGAGTGGTGGTGGGGGTGATGGCAAACTTTGATGAGAAGGCCTTTCTCCCCTTTGTTGCAAGGAGTGCAGGGAGCTCAGGCTTGTTATTTCTAACTGTGCCAACCATGGTGATCTTCCTCTTCAGGAGCTGCTGGCTGAGTTCATAAGAGGTGAAGAAATTGTCACACGTGACATTGTGCCCCCTCAATCCATCTGTCACATCAAGCACAACCTGCATCCCCTGGTTCTTCTCCAGGCCTCCACTGATTGGCTTCCCTGTGCAGACTTGCATCTTCCAAACGTAGCTGGATTGTGCGTCACAGGCCACCCATATCTTGATGCCATACTTTGCTGGCTTGCTGGGCATATGCTGCCGGGAAGGACAGCAACCTTTTGACATAAGGTATTTCTATCAATAATTAGTATCAGTGTCAGAGAAAACAATCACATAAATCAATGATATTACAGCAATACATAATAAAATGAACTGTGAAAACCACTTGTGAAAATAAAAATGCAAAAAAAATGAAAATAAAAACGCCTCGGGACCTATACACACCCGCTAAGATTAGCAGCCCTATGTAGGCACGCAGGTCAATCTCATCCATCCTTTTCCAGTTGTCTCCATAGTTACAGAAACCCTCCAAATTTGTAATCTCCAGGACGATTTTTTGGTGTGATGAACATGTAGAATGTTGAGGTGATGTTCTGGGCATGGGCACCTGCATGTCTTGTGGGCCCTGGGGTCATCCTTATGACATTTTGTGCTGCCATCCTGCGCTGGTTGTCATATGGTGACAAGGACCATGTTATTTTACTGCTCTTTGACAAAAATGTCTCATTTCAGCTTGGGGGACTTCATCTTCATCTGAAGATGATGCATTGTGCCCTGGGTTATATTCTTCCCCATCTTCTTCTTCAGATACCTCCTCCTCTTCTAAATCATTGTTCTCTTGTTCCTCCTGGACATCTGAAAAAATCAGATCAACGACCTGTTGGGCACTGAAACGTGCCCTCATGGCTTCAGCAAAGAGAGAACTGGGGGGACTGTCATCTGCAGCACCTTTATAGCCTCTGACTGCATTTCCCATTAGTAAACAATGCTTTCAAGAATTTTTTATTTTGTCTGAAATTGTTTTTACTTTGTCTGTGAACTTGAGTCGTATGGTGTCGTGGAGGGCAGATACTGCACGTGTACAATACAGTTTTAGTTTTGTCTGAGTTCAACCAGTAGCACACAATCTCAATTTCTCATTGTCTGTGTGTGTGTCTTTGTGGTTTTTGTGGTGTGTAAATGATTTTATAACTGCCGGGTCAAAAATGACCCTAAGACAATRTTTGTACCCTGGTGGTGTACAGCTTTCATGGAAATATGAACAAAGGCGATGTTTCACTTTTTCTAATGTTGGGGTCCCTCTAGGAAAAGTAATCAATTTTCAAGTTGAAAGAAATATAATTTAGGGGGTTTTCTCTGCTGTTAAACATAGTGGTGGGTCATTTTTTTACCCTTTAAGACAGCACAAGGTTTAACCTGCCACCTTCTGGTTGCACGGTGTCTGCTCGGTGTCCGTATGCCGCACTGCCCACTGGTGCTTAATGTAGTGCAAATATTTCCTCTGAGAGGGCTTTCAACTTCTCCCATACCCCCCCCCCCTCGCCGCCCTCTCCCACCCCGCCAGCAGCACATCGCTGTCCTAGGCGTACATAAGGTCATCAGGAACTAGGAGTGAGGAGAAACAGGGGCGTAAAAGGCAAAATGGTTTTATGTCGATTTAAGCAAGAGGGTAATAAGAGGAGGGAAAAAAATCAATAGCAGCATAAAATTGATTTAGTGCGTGTCATAAAACATAAGTAAGTGCTCTGAGATGGAGAAAACCKGAGTCTCAATTTAATCTGCACAAAAGCTGCACTGTACAGATGAAGTGATCTGAGGAGAGAGAGAGGGTGAGCGGGATAGAGGGGAGCACAGAAAGAGAAAGGGAAGAGAGAGATATGAGAGAGAGAGATACGAGGGAGGGGAGGGGTGGAAGGGTACAGAGAAGATAGAGAGGGAGAGATACAATAAAATCTYAAGACAGACACTTAATTGTCATATTAAAGACTCTCTCCGGTGCTCACTGGAGTGGAAGGTTAGATCCCCATTCATCATCTGGCTAACGGCCACAARACAGAATGAAATCACAATTAAAATCTGCTCAATACTGTCCCGGAGATGTTTTGCGAGCATTAATTTTTTCCCATTGATTCTCCACCCCATAAATCAGAAATGTTGCGGCGCATGTAATGGTTTATGGGGAAAGGATTATGGTTTTATGAAGCTAATGCAGCATAACCATCTCATTTACACAGGCCCTCAGCCTCCTTGGCTGGCCTTTACTTCTCACTGGGGAGAGAGTTATTACAGAGTGCCACAGACAAGCAGAAACACTACGTGGCCCAGAGCTATGGCTACTGTACAAAGGCTACATCTAGATTAGTAGATATTAATGTCCAAATTAACACACCGCTATGATGCACATTTATCAATAATAACATTTTTATTGATTTAAAACTGACRGTGCTCCCAAAATGGGAGTCTATTTTTATGAAAATGTCCCTCCGTACACCATTAGTTTTGGGAAATGATATCCCCTTGTAAGAGTCTTTAACTAGACGATAGGTCTTAGTTATGAAGTTGTAAAGTGAAATGGATGAATGGTAGTTGGAGAGGTTCAGGGCTGATTCTCACCATGGAGACAAGGCTATTTTCCCGTGGCTGTAGCCCAGCAGCTCTGGCTGTCATAGCTCATTGTGGTGGTGGAGCGGGGTGGAGAGGGGGACCTAGTGCCAAGCGTCAAATCATCATCACACAAAACACTCCTGACACCAGCTAAAAAGGGAGATGGATCATCTGGTTTTGTGGGGCAGGAGATGTTTGTCCCCTGATAGTTGCTACCCTCATCCACAAACCTCCCCTCTCCACACACTCYCACTCACACACACACACATCCTGCTTGCCTGCCCGACCGACCGACAAAGAGGTCATTCCACTCGCGGGGGTCAACGTCTTAACAAGGCCAGACTAGGCAACACTTCTCTTTGCAAATGCGTGTGTTTGAGTACTGCATGTGCGTGTGTGTGTGTGGGGGCATGTTTGCGTGTGTGTAGCCTTTATCTGTGCGTGTAACCTGTACTTCTGTACTGTGTGTGTAACCTGTACTTCTGTACTGGTGGGTTGTTAACTGAGAAAACTGATGTGTGCGCAATTTTGGGGAAAAAGAGATGAGGTTGGCTCAAAATTAAAGGATTATTGACAACATGTAAACTATATTTTGTCTCCAACTCTGTATTGAAAACATACATATATTTGGACAATAAGCACTTGTCTCTCAAATACACAGCTGTTGGTTAGCTAGCTAGCCATTTTTTCCCATATTAGCATAGACATGACATAAGTCAAAACACCTCAAAACAAAACATGGTGTCAAGAAGACCTGGTCAGAAAATAGTTGTATTTTGTAGTTTATTTTAAAATACCAACTTTTCAAATACTTGTGGTAGTCGATTGTACTGTAGCTCATATAGAGTTCCAACTAAAAGGCAACTATTTTCTTTGATATTCAAATACAGGTCTCCGAAAAATATTTTGAATACCTATCAGAAAATTAAATAATATTTGAAGRTATTTGAATACAGTGCCTTCAGAAAGTATTCACAACCCTTGACATTTTCCACATTTTGTTGTGTTACAGCCTGAATTTAAAATGGATTKAATTGAGATGGTTTGTCACTGGCCTACACACAATATCCCATCATGTCAAAGTGGAATTATGTTTTTCAAAGTGTTTACAAATTAAGAAAAAATGAAAAGCTGAAATGTCTTGAGTCGATAAGTATTCAACCCCTTTGTTATGGCAAGCCTAAATACATTGAGGTAAAAACAAGTCAAGGTCACATAATAAGTTGCTTAACAAGTCACATAATAAGTTGCATGGACTCACTCTGTGTGCAATAATAGTCTTAGTCTTAACATGATTTTTGACTGACTCCCTCACCCCACACAAAGAATTATCTCTGTAGAGCAGTGAATTTAAAACTCAGATTCAACCACAAAAACCAGAGAGGTTTTCCAATGCCTCGCAGAGAAGGGCGCCTGTTGCTAAATGGGTATTAAAAAAACAGACATTGAATATCCCTTWGAGCATGGAGAAGTTATTAATTACACATTGGATGGTGTATCAATACACCCAGTCACTAAAAAAATACAGGCGTCCTTCCTAACTCAGTTGCCGGAGAGGAAGGAAACAGCTCAAGGATTTTACCATGAGGCCAATGGTGACTTTAAAACAGCTACGGAGTTTAGTGGCTGTGATAGGAGAAAAATGAAGCTGAATCAACAACATTGTAGTTACTCCACAATATTAAGCTAATTGACAGAGTGAAAAGAATGAKGACTGTAGAGAATAAAATTATTCCAAAACATACATCCTGTTTTCAACAAGGCACTAAAGTAATATTGCAAAAAATGTGSCTAAGCAATTCACTTTTTGTCCTGAATACAAAGTGTTATGTTTGGGGCAAATCCAATACAGCACATTACTGAGTAACACTCTCCAAATACTACAAAGCTGGATTCAAACAGTTGTCGTCACCTCCTAAGTAACTATTTGTTTCCCCTGAAAATGTTTTTACTTTCCACAAAGCATAGTTAAAACTATAGTTATCCCAGGTCTGGTATCTAGAACATTATACAACTAGRTGAAACAAGCCACCTACGATCCCCCACGTCAGCTTCCTTTCATTGTTGCTACACTCTTAGAAATCAGCTAGAAATCAAGAAATCTGCTTTTTGGTTCCAGGTAGAACCCTTTTGGTTCCAGGTAGAACCCTTTTGGTTCAAGGTAGAACTTTTTTGAACTATGTGGAAAGAGTTTTACATGGAACCAAAAAGGGTTCTTCAAAGGGTTCTCCTATGAGGACAGCCATATAACCGTTTTATGTTCTAGATAGCACTTTTATTTTCTTTCGAAGAGTGTAGCTATTTGACCATTTTAAGATAATAACACACAGCTCTTAGCCTCACGGTAACTTGATATCTTGAGAATATTTAATATAATACAAGCAAGGTAGTGACTGGGGCCAACCAATCCTACTTCCCATATCGTTTCAGTATTAACATGTAAAGTAATCAGTCTTTCTGTGGCTCCGGCTTTGTAGCAGGTACATATAAACATGATGAATGGAAAGAAAAATATGTATAAGTGCTTCACCACTGCTATTGCCTGTATTGTATGTGTTGCACAGACCTGGCTCTGAGAGGAGGAGAGACGAGAGAGAGAGAGAGAGAGAGGAGAGAGAGAGAGAGGAGAGAGAAGAGCGAGAGCGAGAGAGAGGAGAAGAGAGAGAGAGAGAGAGAGAAGAGAGAGAGAGAGAGAGAGAGAGAGAGAAGAGAGAGAGAGAGAGAGAGAGAAGAGAGAGAGAGAGAGAGAGAGAGAGAGAGAGAGAGAGGAGAGAGAGAGAGAGAGAGAGAGACGAGAGAGAGAAGAAGAGAGAGAGAGAGAGAGAGAGAGAGAGAGAGAGAGAGAGAGGAGAGAGAGAGAGAGAGAGAGAGAGAGAGAGAGGAGAGAAGAGAGAGAGAGAGAGAGAGGAGAGAGGAAGAGAGAGAGAGGAGAGGAGAGAGAGAGAGAGAGAGAGAGAGAGATGAGAGAGCGAGAGAGAGAGAGAGAGAGAGAGAGAGAAGAGAGAGAGAGAGATGAAATGACAGTTTTACAGTGTGTATAAAACTGTTCCACAGAGAGAAGCACATACTTATATTAGAAGAGCCAGCATACTCCAACTCATAAGACAGCATGCCCCATAATGTCATATAGTTCTTAGGGTTATTACCACTATGTGCTGAGAGGCTGGGGGGGTGGATCTTTGATGAGTTAGCTGCCTGCAAGTAGTACAGAACAATATTACTCGGACTGCTTTATGCTTTTCAGGTATGGTGTCCAACATCTAATCCCATGAATTTTGTACMGTATTCAACAGCTCAATTTCACGAAGTGTCCTTGGAGGGGTGTCACTTTAGTGCTTCCCCTGATCCAAGGCTATATTTTGTACACCCTCAATGTTTTCAATGGTGATGCCATCCCATTTTATTGGGTAGGTGATGTGTTTTATCATGATTTCCACCATATTGTTACTGATATACAGAGTCAGGTACAGATAGGCCTATCTCAGGGGTAGTGCATTCTTCAGTCTAAGATTWAAAAAAATACAAATCATGTGGATATACATGTTAACTTAACATCACAATGAATGAAATGTGATAACATGATKATAAACGCTGTTGATAAGGAGATCAGGGATTTACAGTTCCAGGGGGACAGGCATGATAGAAGGGACATAAATGCCATCCTTAGCATGGCTCTGTAATTCAATCTTTGGCGAAGATCTTTACGGTACTGCTGAGGCTTTCACCGTATAAACGCGAGAGCGTGACGCAGACAGTGGCGGCATCTCCCAGATAAATTCCCATGACAGTCGGCGCAACGGTTCCATAACCGGTGACAAGGGATGATTTTCTGCCTCTGACAAGCCCTTGTATTGAGTATGATAACAGTTACTTTGTCTTCATCCGGGGAAGGAGTATAATATCKATCCGTTTGATGATCCAGCAAACCAAGTCGAGCACTTCTGTATCAATCTTCATACGATGCTGCCTGTTGTCTAACAAAGAGCCTAGAAATGGGATCATTCAATCACTCTGGGCTCGGCCGCCCTGCCTGTCTGCCCGCCTGGGCCTTTCTGCCTGCTGCTCAAGTGCCTTCACTCTCTCGCTGTCAGCCTCTCTCTCTTTTTTTATTCATTCCTCCATTCTTTTTTTCTGCCTTTTCCCCCTTCACTGTCCACTTTGTGAGCAGAGGCCAGAGGCATCTTGCTGAGGATCTACACTAGAGTAGTCATTCTGTTTGATCATAACCCAATTTGACYTTTTCAACACACATAAATGGCTGGTTCCAAATATTAAACGTCTTGTAGTGTCAACATGTTGAAAGTGGGTCTGTTTCAACCTCTCTCTCTCTCTCTCGCTCTCTCTGTCTCTACATAGGCCCATATTACCATCTACAAATGATCATTCCCTCTCTCCTGTAGTAGTTCTCTATCTTTTTACCGACACAGCAGTCTTCCCTCTTTCTCCTCTCCCTCATCAGCCACACGATTTCCCTCTCATCTGTATTCCGTTAGAAAAACACGGTCAGAAAAGGTGAACCCCAAATGTACAGCTGAGCTGTACTGTAATACCTACAGCAGAATGATTGCATTTCGTTGCTTTCATCGTGGTAATTGAAAGGAAAATGTAGTTACCCGTAGCCTACAATTTCCTCGCCACCACGGAAATCTAATTAACGTAATACAAAAATTCTGTCGGTTTAAGCTAGAGATATCAGATTTTGTTGCATGGGCTCAATCCACGACATCCGTCGATTTCACCCTTCCGCATCTGTGGTGAAATGTGGGAGAGCTGGAGTGATGTTTGGCAGACCATGACACATCCCGAAAATGTGTCTTCTCACAAAAATGTCTGTAGTCTCCGAACGGGCTGGCCTGCCATTCWACTGAAAGATGACACTCTCACAAACACAACATCATTCTCCATTTTGCTCTAGAGGACAACCACAAGCCTCACCGGAAGGTCCCCATCTTTCGTATATCTCTCAGATATAGGACAGACACTTCAGAGCAAACTTCCATGTAGTGAATCTGTTATTCAATGAGTTTCTATTGGCTAATAGCAGCAATGCCAAATTCAACGTTTCATCTAATCATTTTGAAAAAAWTAGGATACCTTAAGGGGTCTTGAACTTCAAAATCAAATAACGAAATGATCATGGACATTAATATGGAGTTGGTCCCCCCTTTGCTGCTATAATAGCCTCCACTCTTCTGGGAAGGCTTTCCACGAGATGTCGGAACATTGCTTCGGGGACTTGCTTCCATTCAGAGGTCGGGCGCTGATGTTGGGCGATTAAAAACAGCCCCAGACCATTATTCCTCCTCCACCAAACTTTACAGTTGGCACTATGCATTGGGGCAGGTAGGGTTCTCCTGGCATCCGCCAAACCCAGATTCGTCCGTCGGACTGCCAGATGGGGAAGCTTGATTCGTCACTCCAGAGAACGTGTTTCCACTGCTCCAGAGTCCAATGGCGTTGAGTTTTACTCCACTCCAGCTGACGCTTGGCATTTTGCATGGTGATCTTAGGTGTGTGGCTGCTCGGCCATGGAAACCCATTTCATGAAGTTTCCGATGAACAGTTCTTGTGCTGACTTTGTTTCCAGAGGCAGTTTGGAACTCGATAGTAAGTGAACATTTTGTACGCGCTACACGCTTCAGCACACGGCGGTCCCGTTCTGTGAGCTTGTGTGGCCTACCACTTCGCAGCTGAGCCATTGTTGCTCCGAGATGTTTCTACTTCACAATAACAGCACTTACAGTTGACCGTGGCAGCTCTAGCAGGGTAGAAATTTGACGAACAAACTTGTTGGAAAGCTGGCATCCTATGACGGTGCCACATTGATAGTCACTGAGCTCTTCAGTAAGGCAATTATATTGTCAATGTTTGTCTATGGAGATTGCATGGCTTTGTGCTCAATTGTATATACCTGTCAGCAACGGGTATGGCTGAAATAGCCGAATCCACTAATAAGAAAGGGTGTCCACATACTTTTGTATATATAGTGTATATCAATAGCAATTTACTTAATTTAATAGAGCACTTCATGTCCAATTTTCCAAAAAGTATTATTGAGTGAGTCTACTTTCTTCTAGTAGCTTCTGCTGCCTCTGGTGTGATGTGCAGAGGGCTAGTATGAGCCTGGGCTATCCTTGTGAAATATAGCTCAATCAATAGGCGATCAGCAATCAACTATTACATGTCAGTTTTGATATATCCTATCATAGCTGTAGGTTGTTTGGCCATGTCTAATGATCTGTAAAGATGGGCTTTTCATCATCTTTATTGTTTTTTTCTCTTTTTCACCCCCATCAATTTTTGGTGATATAAAACCTCTGAATGAACAGAGAGAGAGGGAATGAGAGGGGATAAAGAAAACGATGAAATGTAACCCCTTTAAAACTGTATCATTTCCAGAGCATACCTCAGGGCGGTGAGCGTTTAACAGTGGGACGCGGGAAGCAGAGATCACTGGACTGGTAATTGTTTCCTCTAAACCTGCTGAGCTCTGKGAAKGAAAACAAAATGCAGTTTTTCATCAGACGGCGGAGAAAGTGAGGAGGAAAGGACAACGCAAGAGAAAGCAACCGTGCTTCTGCCTATCCATGTTTGCGTCTGTTACCATATCCAACTATATCCGAGTTACCACTGCTTAATACTGCTTGCCACAACAAGTTGCTGTGCTAGATTATTTATCTTGAGGTAAATTAGATTTTTTGTATTTCAAGTGTTGACTTTATACCGTTGTTATGTTAATCAGCTAGCTTGGTCATTCTATTATTCAGGTTCATCAAAAGTATGTGGATTCAATGGAATAGTTTCCAATTCCAGCATATATACTTGTTTTTCTCTTCCAATAAGGCCCCATTCAAACAAGGTGTTTTGAAGTAACCCCTTTTCAGTTYTAGATATAAGTAGATGCMGCATTGTGYTGTTTTGAAAAGCACCTTGGCYCTAACRRGGTTTGACATTCTCCCATTTCGTCAAKGCCTAAGCAATAGGCCTGATACCTCATTTAGTGGTAAAGTGATGTGCTTCTCCACAGCCACAAAAATGCATCAGAAAGGCAAAGTACGCTCCACACGCTCCACTTCCACCAATTTGTCTCCATCAATCAATTCATATAAACAATGAATGATTTAGCTAAAATAGTGTGAAGAATCTTGTGGGGATTTTTTTTTTTCTCCCCCCACTTTCTTTTCATTATATTCCCAAGTATGTGTGAGMTTTGGTCTCCACCACAAGTGCGTTGAATTTGGCTTTGAACGTCTCAGATTTAGCGCTGTGGTATTGGCTCATTTTTCATATCCATTGTTAGCTTGTCAGGGTGTCATAGCTGTTCCGCCGAGCTGTTAGATCAGTCCAAATGTATAAATCATCCAGGATCTGACACACTCATTTAATTTGGGAGGCCCTGGTGCGGCAGCACGCTTATTAATTGAAAAATCCCTTGCCCGTTTGCTGACTGGAAACAGTTAGGGCTTTTTATTTTATTTTTATTAACATGGATATTCCGTATGATTTCCCTCAGTAGCCTGTTGACTCCCCGCCAGACACTTTGACAAATATAGCATATGATGATAAATGACAATCTGTTGAATTCTTGGAGTCAAAAGTCCTCAACAAAATCACTTTGCATATAAAGAAAGGGGGGGAATATGGAGCTCAATAGCCAAAGCTCCCTCTCTCACTCCCATTCTTCCATGCCGCGGTGGTTCCAACCCTGGGAGCCTGTGTTATTGTTTTCCATCTGTGAAATAAAGTAACAGTTACTTAATGTACCAAAAACAATTTGTCCAGTGTTTCTTTTCCCCCATTGAAGGCATGCATGGCTCGCTGAGGGCTCCCCTTATCTCAGCGAGGCTAATCCATTTTCACACTGCGCTCTGGCGCTCTCATTTTACAGCTGACGAGCTCGCAGGCTCCATGCTGGGCCCTGAAATGGGACCCCAGTCACTGCGGCCCCTTGGAGTTTGCGTAGGTAAGTGTGCAGAACAAATGCTGAAAAGTCTTTAAAAAGTTAAAGGGGCTAGTTTTGGCTCTTTTTTCTTTCTCCCGTCCCACCTGATSACCTACACTATACACTTTGCCAGCGTTTGTGCAAAGCTGTCAGTGGTACATGAGGTTGTGATCGTGAAAACGTGGATACTTTGTTGGGAGAAAGAGTTAGAACAGTGAGTGTTTCACTCATACGCTGTATGTGTGTGTTTGTGAGTTTGTGTTTTCTATGTGAACTGTGTTAGTGAGTGTGTTTGAGTGTGATGTGAACTCCCTCTGTGCTGGTCAAGAGAGGTGGGGAGTGAGTGTAGTGAGGAGTCGGGCCAGAGCTGGGTGATTTCCGCTCCTAACACCCTGAAAGAAATCCAGCTTGAACCCTCTCCAGCAGGACACATGTGCAAGATCAAAACAGTCACAATGACTGTGTGTCAAAACACAAAAGAAAGAGAGGAAGAAACGACAGGACATTTTAGAGGAACATTATGCTGCGCACTGACCTCTGTGGACAGATGGACTGACCTTCACAACCTTTTACACACCATGGCTTAGTRATTCAAAGGTATAAACCACAAGCCCAAATGTAATGTGGAACCAATTCCAGTTTTACATAGCTAAAATGTGTATCCCATAACCTTGAGAGTTCACTGAGTGTTTCAGTTTAAATAGGATATGGTTAGGCACACATCCAATGATCAGAAGAGAGTGAAGAATTACTATTTAAGTCACTTCTTCACTGAAATACCAATGATTTAAACTATTACTGTATGCATAAAGACGCAAATGTGACTGACTATTACAAACAGAATCATCAAAATTGAGATTGAATTATGCACTTTTTTAGCTAAATCGTCTTTCCGTGACTTACTAGCGTTAGCTAGCATGAAATAAGTAATGGAAAGATGATGAAGCTAAATTGTTCTCCGGGTGCATAATTCCATTGTCCAGTGGTTTACTATGATAAAATATACATTTTGATTCTGTTTGTGAGAGTCACATTGGCATCCAATTAAAGATAGCCAAAGCCCGTGCGTATGCTGTTCTTTTCAGGGACGCATCAACAGTACCCAAGCAGGACCCTGATATCTGAATCTTACAACAACATAAATGCAATGTTGACCTACCACACCACTTATATTACCTTACGTAACGTGTTATTCTCCTTGGCAAGTGTGATGTCGTCCGTCCTTTCACAACGAATCTGCTATTTTTTGGTGAGCCACATTAGCTACAGTCAACATCTCATCCGTCCTCGCTAGCCAAACTCCATACGCACAAGTTGTTTTTGTCGCTGCATATTTTGATTGGTTTCATATTCATATAAAACAAAAGGGAAATTAAAGATTGCATGTAAAAGTATCCATTTATGCCGAAAACTTCCCAACAACTTCTGACCTCTTATGTGAGAGCGGTTCACAAATTGAAAGTGATTGTTTTACTTGAATATGACAAATCAAAGATCGGAAATGGTATCAGCTACACCCATTCATAATAACACAGTCTATAATAGATGAAGGAAGACCGGTAGATAGAGAAGCCACCACATGCCCGTGGTCTCATGCTCTAATGTACTGGGGCAATAACAGGCTTTTTCTCAGCCACGACTTGCTTCCTTCTTCACAGACTCACTGAAGAGGAGGTAACCTAAATGGTAGGAAGCAACTCMTTTTGTTATCTGTATGCCCATTGAAATCCTGATGCGTTTTTGCCCACCAGACTGTGGTGCCCATTCTGCTCAATACGTTGGCAAGTCACTGCGTTGATAATGATATTGTGGTCCCAGTGCTTCCAAATGAATTAGTATCTAATGAGAGGCCTTCTGTTGATCCAGTACCATGGACACCGGGCTACCAGGTAGGTACAGGGCCCATCATGTGCGCCTCTGCTAGGAACAGTCAAGCAGGACTAAATGGGATCACACTGGTTCAAAGGTATACAAGGTAAAAGCCAAGTTAGAGGGGAAAAGTATAATTCCCTTCTCAACTGTGGATTAATTCGGCATAACGATAATTGATTTGCAGCTCATTTATTAAACTAGGTTCATAAGAGAGTGGTCATTTAACTCTTGGGCAAAAAATGTATTGCATATCAAAAATGCTTACTGATTACTTTATGGCAGTGCTGGCTTTTATATTACACAGTTCCTGCTCTCTGCCTTCKCTCCTTAGATGCAAGGTTGAACATGAGCTTATTGTCCACACCATGGGGCACATTTAGATGCAGGGGTCGGGACAATGATTTGCTAAATTGTTTGCATTTTCACAATGACATTGGTTATTCAAAAAGTTTAGGCAGGACATGACCTGACATACAAGTTCTGTTTCTTTAGGAAGAATCCTGGTTACTTTGTCATCTCTCTCTTTTTCAATAATGGAGGTCGCGACAAACGATACTCTCACTCAAGCTACACCTCACAAGGGGATTTGATCCTCTCTTCCTCACACGCTTATACTTTTAAGATCCACAACATCCTATCATTACATTCACTGTTATGTCCTTCAAGAATGGTTGATTTACTCCCGAGTCGTGCTTTCCCAGTCCCATGGTGTCAAGTCATTTAAGGCATCTGCGTCCTCTCTGGCCCAGCCTCGGCAGTCCCATCAGCCCCCTGTGGAGGCTCGTATCAGCGCATGCCCACACGGGCCACACACGGACGGCACACGGACGGCCAGGAGGGCAGCTGGCCCAGCAGCGGCCCAAGAGCTCCCAGGGTCCAGAGCAGCTGGAGATCTGTAAGTGAGCAGGCAAACACAGGAATATAACTTTAACCTCCATTTCAAAAAGATAACCTCCACAAATCTGTATTTGTCTTGGCTTAGTCGAAAGAAATGTACTCGCCATAAACTAACTACAGTATGTTTTACAAAAYAAGTCTTACAAAGTCTGTTGTAGGAAACTAGTTCAAAATGAAAGGTTTGTCTTGGAATTATGCTGCTGTACGTAATATGCCATATTCATATATTTCACAYCCATTTGCAGATTTCTGTAAAGCAATTGAACCTTCCTTTAAGCTAATCGCAGCCCTCCAATGAATAGCAACAGTCGTCGAATCCAACACTTCGGACAAGCTCATGTTTAAATCGCATGAAAGCCAGTAAGGGATACYGCAAAAACWGAGTTTTCTTAAAAAAACTAAKGTTTAAATGGCTAAATAATTTAACAGTGCACCGGGAGTATTTGCTACTGTTATTCCTGAAATGCCGAGTATGTTGATGGAGTATTTTTCAAATCAGAAATGTCGCTTTTGTTACATTGTTTGTTAGCTCAGCTGGTTAGCTAGCTCTCAGTCTCATTGAGCAAATAAAATGATTGGTCACATACATGTGTTGAGCAGATGTTATTGCGGGTGTAGCTCAATGCTACACACGTTGCTAATGCTAGCTATCTAGCCACTTAATATAACTTTTCTTCTCAAAATGTGTGTTGGCTAGCTAAAAAAGAGGTTATAGCTTTGACTGTATGCTGACAGTGAATTCAGAGCCATTCAGTGTCTAGCTACACGAAAAACATAATTTTATCAGGTTACCGGAAGCAATTGTAATGACAGTCCACCACAACATACCCAAGAGTTTTCTGTGTTTCATTTCATTGTGTTTTAGAAACACAGTTTGAGATCGCTGTGAGGGGATTTTCACAGTGGTTAAATGGGGAATTGGGCTTCCCGGGAAAATGTTGTCCGAGGTTGCAGCAGTAACCAAGGGGGTCGTGGCTTAGCGAAGGGTCAATTTTGGGATATCCCCCTTTTTTCTCCTCTTTTCCCATCATGTAGAATATGCAAAAGAGAAGTAACATCGTTACTTTGTGCATAAGTGAAAGACCAGTTGGGCTGATGTGATTCGCAGTTAAAACTGATATAAAGTCACTGAGTTAACCTCCCTAAACTAAACAACTGTAATGGACAGCATGAAAAATCTCCTGGCCCCCCTTTCGACCCCTCCTTCCCCTCAACGMTTAGTCTTACCACCCTAAAGCTAATGCAGTTGACTCAGGAGTTGCTAGCAGGGTCATCCGTAGTTCAGCAGGAGGTTAAAGATAAAAACACTTCCATTCCTTTTGTGTTCACCACATCCTCTCCTGGGGATAAAAACGATAGAAACAAGAAAAAAAGAGAAAGATAACCAGACAAATATCTGAGTTCATAGACCTTTTAGGAGCTTGGGTAGTTTATCTAGATTTTATTAATTTGCAGGTTTATGTGTAGGATTGCTTTTTAAGGCATTTCCATTGTCGTAAACAGCCAAAACAAATGTTTTACCCAAGAAACGTTGTTCGTAGATATCTTGTGTTTCCCTGTAAATCTCTTCCAACAGAACATCATGTCTTTATGATGTGACCCTAGTGCAGTAAACGAGTTAACACCTCCAAGGAACGTAGCCTAGCTACTCCATGTAAATATAATTAAGAAAGATCTAGTTTTGCTGGGTATTATTAGACCGACACAATTCGAAAAACGTATGAGTCCTGTAAATGAAATCAGATTACAGCTTCGCTCCGTTTCAAGGCCCCTCTCTCTCTCTCTCTCTCTCTCTCTCTCTCTCTCTGGAGAGACTACTATTTTGGTGGGCTTAATTGTTTACATTAAGATGAGCTGGGGGGGTTCTATCTCCTTTGCACTGATTTGAAGTTTGCTCTCTCATCCATGTAACAAATGCTATGAGTCTCAGAGAGAGAGAGGCCCACCATAGAGAGGCCATGGTAGACTGAGTCTGAAAGGACCACGGCACTTCAGAGGAAGAGATTCATAATCACAGGCGAGATGACAGGTGGATCAAATTTCTTAACTTTTGTGTGTGAACACTGACAGGCCATCCGTCACCAGCCACGCCAGTGTTTTCTTAACCTCGCCATTGCATTAAGTCGACTTCCTGCCGCGTTGGAACAAGGTGACACATTGATGAGGAGTAAATACAACGGGTGGGGGGGGGGGGGCTTAAAGAGCTTTGGAATTGGAGAAATTACTGTGGAAGGGGTTGGGTAGGGGATGTTACGGGAGAGTGTCACACAAAGTAAGCATTTCTATAGTCTGTAAAGCCTTTGCTTGTGCAGTTTAAAACATATAGTACTGAATGGGTAACATACCATAAAGATTGCATTTGATAATGAAATGGYCATAATGATGACAKTCARGGCCCTATAACCARATWTTGAAGGTTTTTAACCASAAKGGATTGCTCTCCAGAAAAYSTATTGATTTAAACATAYCAAATACCCAAATGGACACCCTACAACTATTTTTCAATTTACACCATGAATGGTGATGCCCTTAGTAAGCTGAGAGTGTGTGTACTGGCTAGGGGCAAAACTAAACCCATATGCATCAAATCAAGGCGGAGAGAGTGTCACCAGCGATCATAAGCATGAAAACAAACTACTCTCACGTTGCTAAATAAGGCCGTCTGTGTTCAGTTACTTTGTCACAAATCACTGCAACACTTCCTTCCAATCCTTCATTTTGGGATTACTGGGATGCAGGCGGTGTGGCCGCCAACACGCCAGCCTGTCACATGCTCACTGGGGGTAATAATTGGTATGAAATTGTGTTATGGACAGCTGAAAGGTAAAGGCTCTGATCGCCCGGGAATCCACAGAGAGGATTCCTGTTTTACACCCTGTCAGGATTTCTTACCCTTTTTTTCTCTCTCCTTTTCAGCTAGCGCTATGGATTTGTTGTCATGGGGGTCTGGCGATCTTGCTGACACCCCCTGTCAGAAAATGAATTTTTCACCCGGCCCTTGATTGACTCCATTTGTGGGGTGTGACTCTATCAGAAAACGCCAGTCTCCTGCTCGCTCAGTCATCGACTGCTGGAGTCGAGAGGGGGACACGGATACGGAGATGGAAGGAGAAAGACTGAGAGATGGAGCAAGAGAGAGAGATAGATAGATACAGAGAAAGAGAGAGGAGGAAGTATGCTCAATGTGCTACGGTAGAGACAGAGAGATAAGAGTCGCGCTTTCTTAAATCCTTCTGTGGTTGTCGGTTTCCTTTTACCCCCATCTAACACACACTGTACTTAAAACAGCCTACCAAATAAATCGTTTTGATAAAATGCAGAGAATTGCGGAGTTCTGTGAAAAAGAGAGAACAGATAGGCCAGAGAGGGGATAGACATGCTCCGTTGACGGGAATGTTGGTTTTTGATAAGCGTTACAAATCACATGTTCAACAACATGCCTCTGACACAGAACAAGAGGTATTAGTTTTTCCCTGACAGTGGGATGGAGATGGGAATGTAGGAAGGATGGGAAGAGAGGGAGAAGGGAGGGATGGATGGAAGGAAGGAGAGGGAGAGGGGAGGGATGGGGGCAGAGGTAAAAGGGAATGAAGGGAGGAGGGGAAGGAGAGGAAGAAGGGAGGGATGGGAGAAGAACGGAGGGATGGGATAAGATGGAGAAATGATGGGAAGGGGAAGGGGTGTCACTTGTATAGAAAATATATCAATCTGAGAAGAGGAGCCTGTCAGTAATGCTGCATTTGTTTGTGTGGTCTCTGATGCAGATACTATTTGACCTCCGAGACTGAGTCAGCAAGCCCCCAATGCAATCATTTGCACATAAAAAGAAAACTGCACTTTGCTTAGCAAGAATGTTACCCTGTATTTCAAGGGATAACGTAATAGTAACACATTAGAGGGTATGGTATGACCCTTTAAACGCACGGTTTGCTTTCGTTTTCAATAGTCATAACAAGCTAATTGTTGGTTCTTTAAGTCGAGTGAAATTCCACCACCGTTATTTATACCTTAATACGACAGCTGATACTGGTCTCCCAAAAGCCGAACCCAGTGGAAACTGCTCCTCTATGTCTCACATATTCTTCTCTATGGCTTATCAGTCTGAACGCCAGGGGAGATATCCACTCTTATTCTTCTATTAGGGAGCACATGTCAGGACCTATTTGCCACTGGTTACTTTGAGAGTGACATCAGCGATGACCTCTTGACCTTTGCCAACAGAGAAATGCTTCTGCAATAGTTTTTCCATTATGGAGGCTGTTGAGCACAAACACCACACAGAT
>NC_036874.1:17800882-17852773 GCF_002910315.2 Salvelinus sp. IW2-2015 | reverse complement strand
TATTGGGCCTCATTTTTCATATCCATTGTTAGCTTGTCAGGTGTCATAGCTGTTCCGCCGAGCTGCTTAGATCAGTCAAATGTATAAATCATCCAGGATCTGACACACTCATTTAATTGGAGGGTTCTGGGCGCAGCAACGCTATTAATCGAAAAAATCCCTTGCGCCCGTACTGACTGGAACAGTCAGGGCTTTTTTATTTTATTTTTTATTAACATGGATATGAGTAGCCTGTGACTTCCCCTATGCACTTTGTTCATTTATCATCATAATGCTATATTTGTCAATCTCGTGAATCTGGATCAAAATCCTCATGAAAAAATCACTTTGCGTATAAAAGCAAAGGGGGGGGGAAATAGAGCTCAATGCGCCAAAGGCTCCCTCTCTCCCTCCCATTTCTTCCATGCCGCGGTTGGTCAACCCTGGCGAGCCTGTGTTATTGTTTTCCATCTGTGAAATAAAGTAACAGTTACTGTAATGTACCAAAAACAATTTTGTCCAGTGTTTCTTTCCCCATTGAAGGCTGCAATTGCTCGCTGAGGCTCCCCTTATCGTCAGCGAGGCTTAAATCCATTTTCACACTGCGCTCTGGCGCTCTCATTTTACAGCTGACGAGCTCGCAGGCCTCCAGCTGCTGCCCTGAAATGGACCCCATCACTGCGGCCCCTTGAGTTTGCGTAGGGTAATTTTGTGCCAGAAACAAATGCTGAAAAGTTCTTTTAAAAATTAAAAGGGGGCTAGTTTGCCTCTTTTTCTTCTCCCGTCCCACCTGATCACCTACACTATACACTTTGCCAGCGTTGAGTGACAAAGCATGTCAGTGGTACATGAGTTGTGATCGTGAAAAAAACGTGAATTACTTTGTTGGAGAAAAGAGTTAGAACAGTGCGTGTTCTCACTCATACGCGGTATGTGTGTGTTTGTGAGTTGTGTTTTCTATGTGAACTGTTTAGGAGTGTGTTTTGAGTTGATGATGAACTCCCTCGCTGCTGGTCAAGAGAGGTGGGAGGAGTGTAGTGAGGAGTTCGGGCCAGAGCTGGGTGATTTCCGCCTCTACACCCTGAAAAAATCCAGCCTTGAACCCTCTCCAGCAGAACACAGTGCAAGAAATCAAAAACAGTCACATTGACTGTGTGTTTCCAAAAACACAAAAGAAAGAAAGAAGAAAACGACAGGACATTAGAGGAACATTATGCTGCGCACTGACCTCTGTGGACAGTGGACTGACCTTTCACAACCTTTTACCACACCATGGATTATTTCAAAGTATAAACCCACAAGCCCAAATGTAATTGGGAACCAAGTCCAGTTACATAGCTAAAATTGTATCCCAATAACCCTGAGAGTTCACTGAGGTTTCAGTTTAAATAGGATATGGTTAAGGCACACATCCAATGATCAGAAGAGAGTGAGAATACTATTTAAGTCACTTCTTCACTGAAATACCAATGATTAAACGTATTACTGGTAGCAGAAAGACGCCAAATGTGAGATGTGTGGGGGTGTCACTGAGCTGTATAGCGAAAGACAAGATCATCAAAAGTGAAATGAATTAGTCGATATGCGTAAATCGTCTTTCCGTGACTTACTAGCGTTAGTAGCATGAAATAAGTTAAATGGAAAGATGATGAAAGCTAAATTGTTCTCCGGGTGCATAATTCCATTGTCATGGTTTACTATGATAAAAATATAATTTTGATTCTTTGTGAGATCACATTGGCAGCCAATTAAAGATTAGCCAAAGCCGTGCTGTATGCTGTTCTTTTCAGACGGCAGCAACATTACCAAAAGCACGACCCTGATATCTGATCTTACAACAACATGAAATGCAATGTGACCTACCACAACCACATATTACCCTTATCGAACTTATTCTCCTTGGCAGTTGATGGCGTCCGTCCTTTCAACAACGATCTGCTATTTTTTGTGAGCCAGCATTAGCTACAGTCAACATCTCATCGTTCCTCGCTAGCCAAACTCCAGGACGCACAAGTTGTTTGTCGGCTGCATATTTTGATTTGGGCGTTCAATTCATATAAAACAAAGGGAAATTAAAGATTGCATGTAAAAATATCCATTTATGCCGAAAGACTTCCAACAACTTCTGACCTCTTAGTGAGACGGTTCACCAATTTGAAAGTGATTGCTTTACTGAAATATGACAAATCAAAGATCGGAAATGGTATCAGCTACACCCTTTCCTAATTAACACAGTCTTATAATAGAGTGAGAGTTAAGACCGTAGATAGAGAAGCCACACATGCCCGTGGTCTCAGATTGCTCTATGTAGGGGCATATTAACAGGCTTTTCTCAGCCACGACTTGCTTCCTTCTTCACAGACTTCCACTGAAGAGGAGGTAACCTAAAGGTAGGAAGCAACTCGTTTTTGTTATCTGTATTGCCATTGAAATCCTGGATGCGTTTTTGCCCACCAGACTGTGGTGCCATTTCTGCTCAATACGTTGGCAAGTCACTGCGTATACATAGTATTGTGTCCAAGTGCTTCCAGATGATTTAGTATTCTAATTGAGAGGCCTTCTGTTGAGTCCAGTTACCATGGACAGCGGGCTACCAGCGTAGGTTACAGGCGCCATCATGTGCGCCTCTGCTAGGAACAGTCAAGCAGGACTAAATGGATCACACTGTTCAAAGGTATACAAGGTAAGAGCAATTAGAGGGCGAAAAGTATATCCCTTCTCAACTGTGATTAATTCGGCAAACGATAATGATTTGCAGCTCATTTTATTTAAACTAGGTTCATAAGAGCAGTGGGTTCATTTTAACTGCTTGGCAAAAAATGTATTGCATATCAAAAATGCTTACTGATTACTTTATGGCAGTGCTGGCTTTTATATTACACATTCCTGCTCTCTGCCTTCAACTCCTTAGATGCAAGTGAGACATGTACTATGTCCCACACCATGGGCCCAACATTTAATGCAGGGGTCGGACAATGATTGCTAAATGTTTGCATTTTCACAATGACATGGTTATTCAAAAAGTTTAGGCAGACACTGACCTGACATACAATTCTGGTTTCTTAGGAAGAATTTCTGGTTACGTTTGTCATCTCTCGTCTTTTTCAATAATGAGTCGCCGACAAACGATACTCTCACTTCAAGCTACACCTCACAAGGGGATTTGATCCTCTCTTCCTCACACGCTTATACTTTGAAGAATCCACAACATCCTATCATTACAATTCACTGTTATGTCCTTCCACAGAAATGGTTGATTTACTCCCGATCGTGCTTTCCCAGTTCCCATGGTGTCAAGTCATTTAAGGCCATCTTGCTGTCCTCTCTGGCCCAGCCTCGGCAGTCCCATTCAGCCCCTGTGGGAGGCTCGTATCAGCCATCCCACACGCACACACGGCGACGGCACACGGACGCCAGGAGGCAGCTGGCGCACCGCTGCCCAGCCCGTAATCCCCTGCCGGCTCCATGGCACGTCGGCCTCGGTTAGACTCGTGAGATCTCTGAGCAGGTGCAAACACTAGCCCATTAACTTAACCTCCATTTCAAAAGATAACCTCCACAAAGGATCCATATCTTGTCTTAGGCAATTCGTCGACAAGACAAATGTACTCTCATAAACTAACCTACAGTATGTTACACAAAAAAAAAGAGTACTTACAAAGTCTGTTGTCAGCCGAAACTAGTTCAAAATGAAAGGTTTGTCTTGGAATTATGCTGCTGTACGTAAATCATGCCATATCATATATTCACAGCCATTGCAGATTTCTGTAAAGCAAAATTGAACCTTCTTTAAGCTAATCCGCAAGCCCCTCCAATGAATAGCAACAGTCGTCGAATCCCAACACTTCGGACAAGCTCATGTTTAAATCGCATTGAAAGCCCAGTAAGGATACGGCAAAAACTGAGTTTTCTTAAAAAAAACTAAAAAGATTAATGGCCTAAATAATTTAACAGTGCACCGGGAGTATTGCTACTGTTATTTCCTGAAATGCCGCAGGTATGTTATGGAGATTTTTCAAATCAGAAATGGCGCTTTTGTTACATTGTGTAGCTCAGCTGGTTAAGCTAGCTCTCAAGCTTCATTGAGCGCAATAAAATGATGGTCACATACATGGTTGAGCAACTGTTATGCGGTGTAGCTCAATGCTACACACGTGCTAATGCTAGCTATCTAAGCACTTAATATAACTTTTTCTTCTCAAAATGTGTGTTGGCTAGCTAAAAAAGAGGTAATAGCTTCTGACTGTATGCTTGACAGTGAATTCAGAGCCAATTCAGTGTCTAGCTACACGAAAAAACATAATTTTATCAGCGTTACCGGAAGGCAATTGTAATGACAGTCCACCACAACATACCAAGATTTTCTGTGTTTCATTTTCGCATGTGTTTTAGAAACACAGTTTGAGATCGCTGTGAAGGGATTTTCAAACAGTGGTAAATGGGGAATGGGCTTCCCGGGAAAATGTTGTCCGAGGTTGCCAGCAGTAACCAAGGGGTCGATGCTTAGCGAAGGGTCCAATTTTGGGATATCCCCCTTTCTCTCCTCTTTTTCCATCAGTAGAATATGCAAAAGAGAGGGGCATCGTTCATCTAGTGCATCAGCAATGTGGCTAAGTGAAAGACCAGTTGGCCTAATTGTGATTCACAGTTAAAACTGATATAAAGTAAATGAGTTACCCACCTTAACCAAAACAACTGTTAATGGATAGCATGAAAAAAATCTCCTGGCCCCCCCTTTCGACCCCTTCCTTCCCCTCAACGGTTAGTCTTACCACCCTAAAAAGCTAATGCAGTTGACTCAGAGTTGCTAGCAGATCATCCGTAGTTCAGCTGGAGGTTAAAGATAAAAACACTCCATTCCTTTTGTGTTCACCACATCCTCTCCTGGGATAAAAACGATAGAAACAAGAAACAAAGAGAAAGTAACCAGACAAAATATCTTGAGTTCATAGACCTTTTAGGAGCTTTGGTAGTTTATCTAGATTTTTATTAATTTTGCAGGTTTTGTGTAGGATGCTTTTAAGGCATTCCATTGTCGTAAACAGCCAAACAAATGTTGTACCCCAAGAAACTTGTTCGTAGATATCTTGTGTTTCCCTGTAAATCTCTTCCAAACAGAACATCATGATCTTTTATGATGTGACCAGTGCAGTAACGAGTTAACACCTCCAAGAACCGAGCCTTAGCTACCCATTGTAAATATAATTAAGAAAGATCTTAGTTTGCGGGGTATTATTAGACCGACACAATCGAAAAACGTATGGAGTTCCTGTAAATGAAATCAGGATTACCAGCTTCGCTCCGTTCAAGGCCCCCTCTCTCTCTCTCTCTCTCGCTCTCTCTCTCTCTGGGAGAGACTACATATTTTGGTGGGCTTAATGTTTAACATTAAGATGCAGCTGCGGGGGTTCTATCTCCTTTGCACTGATTTGCAAGTTGCTCTCTCACCATGTAACAAATGCTGATGAGTCTCAGAGAGAGAGAGGCCAACACCATAGAGAGGCCATGGTAGAACTGAGTACTGAAGGACCACGGCACTTTCAGAGGAAGAGATTCATAATCAACAGGCGAGATGACAGGTGGATCAAATTTCTTAACTTTTGTGTGTGAAACACGACAGGCCATCCGTCACCAGCCACGCCAGTGTTCTTCTTAACCTCCCATTGCATTAAGTCGACTTCCTGCCGCGTTGAACGAAGGGTGACACATTGATGAGAAGAGATAGATAAACAGGGGGGGGGGGGGGGCTTAAAGAGCTTTAGGAGTGGAGAAATTACTGTGGAAGGGTTGGTAGGGGATGTTACGGGAGAGTGTCACCACAAAGTAAGCATTCTATAGTCTGTTAAAGCCTTTTGCTTGTGACCATTTAAAAATATATACTTGAATGGGTAACGATACCATAAAGGATTGCAGTTGATAATGAAATGACATTAATGATGACAATTCACGGCCCTATACCATGATATTGAAGTTTTTACCACAAAGATTGCTCTCCAGAAAAAACTATTGATTTTAAACATAGCAAATTACCCAAAATGACACGCCTACAACTATTTTTCAATTTAACACCATGAATGGTGATGCCCTTAGTAAGCTGAGAGTGTGTTTACTAGCTAGGGGGCAAAACTAAAACCCATATGGCATCAAATCAAGGTCGGAGAGAGTGTTACCAGCGATCATAAAGCATGAAACAAACTTACTCTCGCACGTTGCTAAATAAGGCCGCTCTGTGTTCAGTTACTTTGTCACAAATCACGTGCCAACACTTCCTTCCACTCCTGCAGAATTTAGTGGGATGCGGCGGGTAAGGCCGCCAAGCGCCAGCTGTCACATGCTCACTGGAGGTAATAATGGTATGAAATTTGTGTTATGACAGACTGAAAGGTAAAGGCTCTGATCGCCCGGGAATCCACAGAGAGCGATTCCTGTTTTACAAAAAAACCCCCTGTTTTTCAGGGGGGATTTTCTTACCCAACCCCCCCCCCCCCCCCCACCTTTTTTTCTCTCTCCTTTTTCAGTAGCGCTATGGATTTGTGTCATAGGGGGTCTGGCGATCTCTGACACCCCCTGTCAGAAAATGAATTTTTCACCCGGCCTTGATTGACTCCATTTGTGATTGTGACTCTAATCAGAAAACGCCAGTCTCCTGCTCGCTCAGTCACCGACTGCTGGAGTCGAGAGGGACACGGATACGGAGATGGAAGGAGAAAAGACTGAGAGATGAGCAAGAGAGAGAGATAGATAGATACAGAGAAGAGAGAGGAGGAAGTATGCTCAATGTGCTACTGTAAGAGACAGAGAGATAAGAGTCGCGCTTTCTTAAATCCTTCTGGGGGTGTCGGTTTCCTTTACCCCATCTAACCACACACTGTACTTAAACAGCCTACAAATAAAATCGTTTTTGATAAAATGCAGAGAATTGCCGAGTTCTGTGAAAAAGAGAGAACAGATTAGCCAGAGAGGGATAACATGCTCCTTGACGGGAATGTTGGTTTTTGATAAGCGTTACAAATCAACTGTTCACAACATGCCTCTGACCACAGAACAAGAAGTATTAGTTTTTCCCTGACAGTGGTATGGAGATGGGAATGTAGGAAAGGATGGAAGAGAAGGGAAGAAGGGAGGGTGGCAAGGAAGGAGAGGGAGACAGGAGGATGGAAGGAAAGGAGAGGAGAAGAGGGATGAAGGAAGGAGAGGAAGAGAGGGATGGAAGGAAGGAGAGGAGAAGGGAGGGATTGGAAGAAGGAGAGGAGAAGGAGGAATGGAAGGAAGGAGAGGAGAGAGGAGGATGGAAGGAAGGAAGAGGGAGAAGGGGAGGGATGGAAGGAAGGAGAGGGAGAAGGAGATGGAAGGAAGAGAGGGAGAGAGGAGGGAGGAAGGAAGGAAGGAGAGGGAGAAGGAGGGATGAAGGAAGGAGAGGAAGAGGAGGGATGGAAGGAAGGAGAGGGAGGAGAGGAGGGATGGAAGAGGAAGGGAGAGGGAGGGATGAAGGAAGAGAGGGAGAGAGAGGGATGGAAGGAAGGAGAGGAAGAGGAGGGGATGGAAGGAAGGAGAGGGAGAGAGGAGGGAGGAAGGAAGGAGAGGAGAAGGAAGGGATGCAAGTAAGAGATGGAGAGAGGAGGGATGTTAAGGAAGGGAGGGGAGAACGGAGGGATGAAGGAAGGGAGAGGGGAAAGGAGGGATGGGAAGAAGAGAGGGAGAAGAGGATGGAAGGAAGGAAGGAGAAGGAGAAGGGAGGGATGAAGGAAGGAGAGGGAGAGAGAGGATGGAAGGAAGGAGAGGGAGAGAGGAGGGATGGAAGAAGGAGAGGGAGAAGGGAGGGATTGAAAAGGAAGGAGAGGGAGAAGGAGGGAGAAAGGAAGGAGATGAGAGAGGAGGATGGAAGGGAAGGACGACGGAAGAGATGGAGATGGAAGGAAGGAAGGGAGAGAGGAGAGATGGAAGGAAGGAGAGGGAAGAAGAGGATGGAAGGAGGCAGAGGAGAGAGAGGGAGAGAGGAGGGATGGAAGGAAGGAGAGGGAGAGAGGAGGGATGGAAGGAAGGAGAAGGAGAAGGGGAGGGATGGAAGGAAAGAGAGGGATGGGATGGGAGCAGAGGGAAAAGGGAATGAAGGGAGGGATGGGAGGAGAACGGAGGGATGGAGGAGATGGAGAAATGATGGGAAGGGGTGTCACTTGTATATAAAATATATCAATCTGAGAAGAGGAGCCGGTCAGTAATGCTGCATTTGTTTGCGTGGTCTCTGATGCCGATACTATTTGACTTCTGAGACTGAGTCAGCAAGCCCCCAATGCAATGATTTGCACATGAAAAGAAAACTGCACTTTGCTTAGCAAGAATGTTTACCCTGTATTTCAAGGGATAATGCAATAGTAACACATTAAAGGGTACGATATGACCCTTTCAATGCATGGTTTGCTTAAGTTTTCAATAGTCATAATAAGCTAATTGTTGGTTCTGCACGTCGAGTGACACGATTGAGAAAAAATAACGTTCGTCGTTCAAACTCCACCACTGTTATTTATACCTAAATACGACAGCTGATACGGGTCTCCCAAAAGCCGAACCCAGTGGAAGCTGTTCCTCTATGTCTCACATGGCTTATCTGTCTGAAAGCCAGGGGAGCTATCCACTCTTAGTCTTCTATTAGGGAGCACATGTCAGGACCTATTTGCCACTGGTTACTTTGAGAGTGACATCAGCGATGACCTCTTGACCCTTGCTGACAGAGAAATGCTTCTGCAATAGTTTTTCCATTATGGAGGCTGGTGAGCACAAACACCATACAGATATGTTGGAGTGGAGGAGGAGAAAGAAAACTAAAAGGCACTTAAACCTGTATTTGACCTATCATGTTTCCATATTGTGTGAGAGGTGTATATGAAATCAGTGTTGACCTGCTTTGGCCTCATAGGCAAAGGCTCATCAATCTGTTGTTGGACACCTACGCCCACACCTCTGCCTTGACCCTCTACTACAAGATATAGCGTCAGATAAGGAGGTCAACGCACGCACAGACACACGCACGCACACGCACGCACGCACGCACGCAAACACACACAC
Organism: Salvelinus sp. IW2-2015; assembly: GCF_002910315.2. Classification (NCBI taxonomy): domain Eukaryota; kingdom Metazoa; phylum Chordata; class Actinopteri; order Salmoniformes; family Salmonidae; genus Salvelinus; species Salvelinus sp. IW2-2015. The sequence goes on along the minus strand of NC_036874.1, from coordinate 17,843,731 downwards.
ACACACACACACACACACACACACACACACACACAACCACGACAATGCATGTCACACAGCATCCATTGATTAACAACTAGCCTTTGTGTCTGAGTCTCCTCCTAACCCTTCTCTACCACTACTACATATCACTATCAGCTCTATCATCACTCTGAATCAGTCTTCAATATATCTATGGTGGAGTCGAAGCAGTTTCGTATTAGGGGGTAAATTGTTGCCACCGAGCATTCAACACGCCTCGCAACAGGTCAGAAGGAGAGTTTCATATATAAACTTGTTGTTGAGCTGAAGAGCTAGAATATACTCAAGCTTATAGAACAGTATGCAATGGGGTGGTCTGGTCAATATAGCAGCTCTGAACAGACGTCAGCAGGATATATAATCTTGCTAGCTCCTTGATCAGACACAATTACCAACAAACTAGATCATCAATGAGCTCATATTTCAGATCTAATGAATTGATCCATCCACTAAGAATATCAGTGATGAGCAAAGCTGGTCAATAGTGTTAACCCTGTAACACTTGTTTTGTCACATTTTGTTTAAGTTTGTTTTCAGAGCACTCCTTGCTACTATAGCTGGACGTACTGTGTGCACTGCATGGTGCATCCATTACACAGACCACTTTCCCTGCTCGCGTGCATCAGGCCTGACTGACAAATGAACCGTGTCAAGCGATGAAGAAAAAAACAACTACCGAGGGAAGATGTGACGTTTGTCGACACTGATTTATGTAATATGACACTAATTCTCTGATGGGATATACCTGTCTCATCACTCATTGTGTGCCGTTCGGCTCACAAAACCACATGTCATCAAGTGAAGTTTTTACAGGTCGGTCTAAAACAGTAAGCAGGGCTACCTCTGCTGGCCTCTGCAATTACCTGATTACCTCCCCCCCACTCGCTAGCAGGATTCATCAGGGTCCTGTAATTTCATTCAAATTACCCATGAACCTTGGTCTTGGTAAATGTTCGCCATGACAGTAAATGTCATGGCGAACCTATTGAGAGACCTGAGGTGTAAGTGATGCTTTGTGAGGTCACCGTGGTGGAGTAATACGGGGTGTCTTTACAGACTCGACCAGGGAGGGATGGATAGCTGACATGTTTGAGGGGGGCAGAAGGGAGGTGGGCTGGTGGTGTGTGGCCATGGACTCTACAAGATGTCAAAAGCGTTCTACAGGGATGCTGGCCTATGCTGATATGAACGCTTCCCACAATTGTGTCAACTTGGCTGAATGTCCTTTGGGTGGTGGACCATTCTTCAAACTGTGAAAATCCCAGCAGCGTTGCCGTTCTTGACACAAACCGGTACGCCTGGCACCTGCTACCATAGGCCGTTCAAAGGCACTTACATTTTTTGTCTTGCCCGTTCACCCTCTGAATGGCACACATACACAATCCATGTCTCAATTGTCTCAAGTCTTCAAAATCCTTCTTTAACCCGTCTACTCCTCTTCATCTATACTGATTGACGTGGATTTAACAATTTAACATCAATAAGATATCATAGCTTTCACCTGGATTCACCTGGTCAGTCTATGTCATGGAAAGAGTAGGTATTCTTAATGTTTTGTTTACTCAGTGTATATATGTGTATGTGTGTGTGTGCTGTAAGGGGATGAGAGAGAGAGACCCAGCTGGTAGAGTTGTGACTGGGGTCAAAAGGCCTGTCACTCGGTGGCCTGACAGGAGCTTTAACCATAGGCCTTACTGTCGGGAACTGGCTGGCTGCATAGAGATCGGCTTAATGATTACCCCCTCCCTACTCTGTTTAAGTCAGATGGACCTCCAGACCATAACCCCCCCCCCCAGGCCCTGAGGACCACCTCAGACGACCTACACCCCAAGAACTACGTTCTCTTGGCCCTCCCATGGCTTATGATTTGGTCATTTGCCCWGGCCCCTTCTCGAAGTCAGTAATGTACCATTTCCATTTTCATATCAGACGGGATATGGTAAGAGAGTTATGGCCCATTCTAAACGTATCATCGCATTATATTCAAATGTGTATCTGCGTTTTTAAACTGTGTTACCCCATCAAGACGCCCATATAACACACAAGTTGTAAGTATTGAAAGTTCATTTCCTCACTCACACATTCATAAATTCATTAGAGTGACTTCCCATCAGAGTATCAGTTACATTAAGCTTCATTAACTTCTTTTTTACTTGCTTCTCTTCTTTATATTAGCTAATTAGCTCAGGGGTGGCCACAAATTAATTACCATCTTACTACAGCTTTGTGCAATTGCATTCTGTTTATTTAGTTTCTCCTATTAACTTGTAATCTTTTTCTACTCGTAAAAAAAAGCAATTAGCCATTTTTTGATAAACAAAAATGATGCTAGCTCAGGGATAATCAGCAACTCTGCGTGTCGTCTCCAGAAAATTACCCRGCTGTCAGCTAATTTGACCTCCGAACCCTTACCAAGCCCAGAAAAGGCACTTTTGTTGTTTTATAAAGGACAAGGTTGTAAGTCGGTGATAGAATGGTAAAAACACACCATTAACCTATGTACCACAGCATGACACAATATTTGTTTTCCTGGTGAGGGGTGGCAGGTAGGCTAGTGGTTAGAGTGTTAGACTAGAAACTGAATAGTTGCACGTTCAAATCCCTGAGGTGAAAATCTGTTGATCTGCTCCTGAYCAAGGCACTTAACCCACTGTTGCTAGGCCGTCATTGAAAATAAGAATTTGTTCTTAACTGACTTGCCTAGTTAAATAAAGGTTAAAAAAAATGTGCTCAGAATTTTTCCTGATCTGCTCATCTCAATTTGTATTGCATTAATATGATGGTTGCTACTATCAACTTTAAACATTGTCTCTACTGTAATTTTAATGAAGGGGTGGCAGGTAGCCTAGTGGTTAGAGCGTTGGACTAGTAACCAGAAGGTTGCAAGATCAAATCCCTGAGCTGACAAGGTAAACAATCTGTTGTTTTACCCCTGAACAAGGCAGTTAACCCACTGTTCCTAAACCGTCATTGAACATAAGATTTTGTTCTTAACTGACTTGCCTAGTTCAGTTTAAAAAAGTACACAAAATGTTCATCGAAGCCAGGAATGGATTCCAATACTCAAATGACATGTTGATAAATAACCCAGGTAACACAGAATTTTCATCACGACTTAGAAATTAGGTTGTATTTCAAAAGTAGGAAACTATCTTACTAATTTGAAGAAAATAAAGGAATCATGGGGAAAGCCATCTCACTTCCTGTTTTGCCTTATTTCAATAAAGCAACACAATGGCTGCTTCATTAGRCCATTGCGTGACTGGTCACGTGCCATGGCAGCCCATCATCCCCTGCAGAGATGCTGCATGCTGCAGTCATAGATTCTCCTCAAAGTATTTCAATAAAGCAACACAATGGCTGCTTCATTAGCCCATTGATTCATTAATGCAGCCATCCTTCTTCCTCATATTCACCCAACACAAACACTGATGATACACAAGGGAACCGTAATGATAACTGGGGCCATGGTCAAAGTCCTTTTAAAGTAACTAGAGGCCTATCCGCTTTGATGAAGCAGCCCATTTATACCCGTCTACACAACGACGAGGTCATATTCTGTGTATTGACCCAGGTTGTTCCTTTTATTACGAGCAGGTTTTTATTGAAGGATGATTACATTGAATGATGTCAAGTGAGGAGAGAAAAGATCGACCAGAATAATGACGTTCGGAGAGAAAGACGGGGGCTGGGCGGCGGGGGGGGGGTTTGATGTCGATGGCTATCCTCCCGCCTGTCTTTCTTTGCTGCTCACAAATTGAGTCACATCTCGGCTCATCCATTATTTAGGGAAGATCGGACTCTCCTGGCATCTATGGATTTGATAATCATTCCCATGTCCATATTAAAATATGACATAAATTTCACAGTAGAGCCTGTCAACGAAGGGCTGTGGTGAGCAACTAAAGGTGTGGAAGGGAACTAATGTACGGCGATGACAGCAGTGAGAGAGAGAGAGAGAAGGAGAGGGAGGGATGGAGAGAGACAACAAAGGGAGAGATAGAGACTGAGAAAGAAAATACAGAGTTTTGTTTGTATCTATGCAAGTAAACATATTCAGGTTTTATGATATCTTTTTGTGCTTCAACATTAACTCAAGGCTCGGGATACATCAGGACACACAAAATATCCAGTAAAAGGCTTCCATTTTACATGTACCAGTTAGCATCTATAAAAAAAGTTCTGAATGTATATAAAAGCTGATCCCTGAGGTTAAGTGTTTGGGTGTGTATCTGTGTGTGTGGCAGGGGGACGGTGTATGGAGGGAGGAGGAGGAGGAGGGAGGAGGAGGGAGGAGGGAGGGAGGGAGGGAGGAGGGAGGGAGAGAGAGAGAGTGTGAGTTGGTGACTCGCCATATAAATAAGATAGCAAGAGCATGATAACAAGAAACAGCATCTGTTAGACAGCAGGCAGTATGTCTCTTCTCCTCCCTCCACGGTGGACTCTTCCTCCGGTGTGATTCTGTACAGCTGGTGGCTATGAATACTGGCCTATGCACAACAGATGTTTCTCTGCAGGCTAACCAAATATCATCACCTGATAACCAATGACAAATGCTCCTCCGTATTGTGTGAGACAAAAATAAAAGAGAAACCTGCGCGTGTGTGTGTGTGCGTGTGCGCGTGCGTATGTGCGTGTGTGTGGTTACAGAGTTAAGAAGTGTGCGGTATGTTTACAGTAGACTGGTCAGAAATGGAGGAGTTTTGAAGAGAGAGAAAGAAGAAGGGAGATGCGATGTTGTGCTTGTGGCTAGGAAGGAATAGCTACAGCACAAACATGTTAGAGTCTTCATTTGTAATGAAGATGTAATGTAAAGTGATTCTTACAGCCTCCTGAGTGGAGCAGTGTCTAAGGCACTGCATCACAGTGCTAGCTGTCCTCTAGAGCAGGGTGTCAAAGTCAATGGACGGAGGGCCAAATAAAAAATTTAGCTACAAGCCGAGGGCCGGACTGTTCGAATGTTCATTGAAAAATTTTTAAATGACGCATATAGTCGATGAACCTAATTGAACCTACTGAAAACCAACAAATATATTCCAATATGATCAGATAAATAAAGCAATATTTTCTTATGGCTCTGTCAGTAATCTTTAATTTTCAACAAGACACAAAGACAAAATTTCCTTTATATAAAAACCCATAACATGAACATTAAATGAAAAGAAACCGGTATTCAAGGCACCATCAGTAGCCTATATTTTCTATTTTAGCAAAAGTGGGCTAAATTTACTTCAAAGAAAAAAACAATATAGCAATTTTCTATCACCACTCAACTGAAATATTTTAAATAATAAATTGGATTGAAATACAATAAAATAAAGTGCAAAAATCTATTAATCAAAAACAACACTTTGTTTAAGGAGAAGTAACATGCAGTGAAAACAAATATTAAACTTTAACTTTTAAACTTGAACTGAGTAAAAACTCTAAATATGTTTGCACAGTAATGTTCACTTGTTTGAGGTTGAGGGTGATACTTGGTGGTGTCCCATCTTTTCCACCAGTTCATCAATGTTCGGGTAAGGCTCTGAGCTGAGGAAATCCTCAGAATTGAGTGGAGGTGTTCAGCAGTAAGTCGACTTCTGTGTGATGTTTTGTTCAGGTTCATCAAAGAAAACAGTGTTTCACACAGGTATGTTCTGCCAAACATAGACAACGTTGAGCAGCCTGGATGCGCAGCTGGGGCATTGTGTCGGGGAGGAAACGCGCAACTCCGCAGCACCCACTGCCGCATATTTTCCCTCAGTGCATCATTGCATTGGAGGTCAATCAACTCCATTTGGAGGTTGTGTGTGAGCTTTCCACGTCAACAGCAAATGGGTTACCGAGCAGTTCCAACCTGCTTTTGTTGCTTCAAAGTCAGCAAATCGGCGTCGAAAGTCAGCGGCAAGCATACCTATTTTATCAGCCAACTGTGCGCTCGGAACGCACTGGTAGAGAGCTTCTCTTTCATGGTCTGGCAACTGGGAAAGTGGCTCAAATTTTCTTTCCGCATCTGCGTCTCCCACAGAGTCAGTTTGGTTTTAAATGCCTTCACTGTACTGTACATATCAGAGATGACATGATCCCGACCCTGCAGCTGCAAGTTCATTGCATTCAATGACTCGTAATGTCACACAGAAAAGCCATTTCACACAGAAACATTTCGTCTCGGATTGTTGTTGTCTTTCCCTTTGCTGTCCAAGAACAGACAAAATCTCCTCACGAAGCTCAAACATCTTTGAAGCACCTTTCCCTGGCTTAGCCATCGCACCTCTGTGTGATAAGGCAAATCACCATGCTCCGTTTCTAACTCCCGTCAGAAATGCCTTGAACTGGCGGTGATTCAAACCTTTGCTCTGATAAAGTTAACTGTGCGCGTGATGATGCTATTACTAGCTCCATTTTCAAGGCTTTACCGCGCACAACGCTTCCTGGTGTATGATACAATGATAAGCTGTCAGCTCACCTGTCGCGTTTTCCTCTTGCATCTTTTCCCGTATCTTCGCCACCAGTCCGCTCCTGTGTCCACACATCGCAGGTGCTCCGTCGGTTGTCAAACCCACGAGTTTTTCCCAAGGCAGCTCCATCTCATTTACACATCTGACACCTCTTCATACAAATCATGCCCGTAGTGTGCCATGCATAGGACGTAAAGCCAAAAACTCCTCTGTCACGCTTAGGCTGGAGTCCACTCCGCGGATGAAAATTGACAACTGGGCAATGTCAGAAATGTCGGTGCCTCATCCACAGCCAAAGAATATGCAATGAAATCTTTCCCTTTTTCACAAGCTGCTCTTTTAGATTGATGGACAACTGGTCTACTCTCCTCGGCAATGGTTTTCTGCTCAGACTCACATTTAAAAAGAGTTGCCTTTTTCTGGGCAAACTTCGTCACAAACTTTAATCATGCAGTTTTGATGAAATCCCCTCCGTAAATGCCGGGCTGATTTAGCGATCTCTTCTGCCAAAATAAAACTGGCCTTGACAGCAGCCTTGCCTTGTGATTGGCTTTTTTGAACAGAGCCTGTCGAGATTGTAGGCCTCGTTTTAATTCCTCTGCCTTTTGTAGCCTTTGTTCCATGTCCATATTCTTGTTTTTGTCCGCGTGTTTCGTTCATAATGTCGTCTCAGATTATACTCTTTCAGTACCGCCACACTTTCTCCACACAGAAGACACACAGGTTTTCCAGCTACCTCCGTGAACATATACTCCGACTCCCACCTTTTTGAAACCCCCGGTTCTCAGTGTCCACCTTCCGTTTTGCCATTTTTGATGGGTATCTGAAAGTTAATTTACTGTGATGCTGACGACTGCTGTGCCAAAAAATATTGAAATGAAGCAGCCTACTGCTCGGGTCGTCACCGTTGCATTGTGAAATGTAGTATTGGTGCGTGTAAAAGATCTGCGGGTGCCGGCTTGCTGCGGTCTGCGGGCCGGTTCTAATAAAAATCAAGATCATCCCAGGGGCCGTAAAAACCTTCTCGCGGGCCGGATGGGCCCGCGGGCCTTGACTCTGACATATGTGCTCTAGAGATTCTGGGTTCGAGTCCAGGCTCTGCCGTAGCCGGCCGCGACAGGGAGGCCCAGCGTCGTCTGGGTTAAAGGAGGGTTGCCCAGGGATGTCCTGTCCCGTCGTGCATTAGAGACTCCTGTGGTGGGCCGGGTGCAGTGCACACTGACACGGTCACCAGGTGTACAGTCTTTCCTCTGACACATTGGTGCGGCTGGCTTCRGGGTTACGTGGGCATTGTGTCAAGAAGCAGCGCTGCTTGGTTGGGTTGTGTTTCGGAGGATGCACGACTCTCGAGTCTGTATGGGAGTTGCAGCGATGAGACAAGACCTTAACTACCAATTGGATACCATGAAATTTGGGAGAAAAAATAAATTACTATGTGAYATATGATYCATGTGAATATTATTTTMATGTCATTTCACCATGCAATAAATGTCCACACATTTTTGGTCAAATTTGTATTTTCACTGAAAATGTGGTTCAGATTTTCTTGGCAGGTCCTTTTGTTTTGACTCAATGGAGGACACCCTCAGAAGAACAGCTAAATCAAGAGGAACTTGAGAAAGGCTTCATTTGGAGACAAACACAATTGGCAGCCAATCTGAAGTCTGTGCCAGGATGACATGCTGAATTTAAAACAAACATTTGACTTAAGTAAAGCAGTATTGACAGTTCATTTTCTGTTTGGTCTGCCCTCACAAGACCACTGGCTGTGTGTGAAACAAAGTGCCCTGGCTCTGTACAGTGTAAGCTATTCCCTAAATCAGACACTATTGGAAAGTGTGTGAAAATACATCCAGAGTGATTTAACACCTTTTTTTACTATGATGCATAGTAAATGTATACAAATGTTTTATCTACTGTTAGCTGACATTAGGCCCATTCAAGGGATCCCTCTGGTTAATTTAAGGAGCATGTGTGATTGCACACTGCCTTTGATTTAGTCAGCGGGGAGCACCAAGTCCCTGGTGTGATGCTGTGGAGATGTCTGGTACTTCCCCCATTCTCACACAGGCAGGATAAGAGCTATGGATCAAACGGGAGACAGTTTGAGACTATAGGTGAGTCTAGTTTTTCCACAACATATGGCTGTTTGAAACAAGGAACAGAAGGCAAGTCTGTTCCTCAAACGTCAAACAATTATATCATATTATGTTCACATTGTTGATTTCTGTTTCGTGTCGGATCATATGATTTTCAGATTATGCGTTTGATGGAGGTCATTTGTGACATATGCACAATTTAGCGTTCATTTTCTCCTGTCATGTCAACTCTGACAGGTCGGATATTTTCAGACACGTTGAGGTGCAATGTGAGGAAATATGTCATAGCCACTGTTCTGTTTTTTATTTTCATTCCGATTTCAAAACAGGTTATATTGATAACACATAAAGTACTTTGGTTATGGTACAGTATGCTACATTGGTATAGGATCCCAATCCATTGGTGAAGCAACATCACCAGGGCTCTGGACTTTCCAATGTTCTGGAAATAAACTCATTTTAAATGAGCTAATAACTCAATATAATTTAGGAAAATKTAAACATGGAATTGGAGTGGAACAAGTCCAGAACTGGTCCAACAACTAACACAGTATAAAGGTTCCTACAAATGTTTAACAGGGGACCAATCATATATCTCATATCCTTATAGCCCATTGGTTTAAAAATGGTACTTCCCAAATAACATGCAACATCTGCTTTAATGAGAATACCCACTGTCATCGTTCCATTGCGGCTGAGGCGAGTGTCAGCAGAGCAAGACAAACAAATTCAATAATAATTAACTTGAGTCATCTACTCATCCGCCATGGCTCATCAACTTTAGGGAAAATTTCCCCCGGAACTTTAGTAATGCCTAGCTCATCTCCCCTATGTGTTCAAGTGCTGCTGCGGAGGATAACGTTTGTGGAGTCACACCCGTAAGTGCCGTTTTTTTCCGAGCATCCTCAAAACCTTGGTTTCATCCTAGTTATGAGTCTCATCATATGCTTTTTTTGTGAGGGGAAATGATTCTTTACTCAACTATTGCTGTTCTCTATGGAGACAAATGTATAGTGTTCATTCATACTGTATAATGTGCATTCATACATAATGTGCATGACTAGAATAAAAAAAGTCTGGCCCCAAATGTTATTTTATATGTGTCAGCTTATTGTCTTTCTTATCTTTGGCCTGGGCAGAGAGACTGGGAAGGCAGGGGGACTGAGGAGGCGGGGGCAGGAGGAGGAAAGGGGGGTGCTGCTTGATGAGTGCCTGCTGGCTTGGCCATATGCTTGCTGTCAGATGGCTGTACAGGTAATATCAGGCCTCCTTCAGAACACATCTCTGGCTGGCAGGCCCAATCAGGCTCAGGAAGCCTGGCTGATTGGACTGACATACTCCATCAAACCCAGCACCAAAGTGCCCCGGACCGCGTGCAATGGCCTGACTGTCTCGGACATCACGGCTAATTCGCAGTGAGAGGGGCTCCTTTCTGTTGCAATCGTTCACTGTATAGAAGAATGGAAATATTGTATTTCAAGATCAGTAGCCCCAATACAGTGTTGGATGTAATGATTATGGCTGTAAATACATTTGCTCTCGAGCKTATAAGGCATTTCTCAAAAGCAAAAGTATGTTACAGACGAGTTCATTTCAGCAGCATAAACAGTTGCAATGTACATTTTTCTATTATACGTTCACTTTCATACTATCAGCTGTATATGACTACCAGTGTCAACAGTCTTTGTATGTTTGTGTGCATGTAACCCTGTTCATTTACAATGGGCTGTCCATATTTGCCTCTGTATTTGCCTCTGCGCGTATGTTTTCAGGGCAGCCAAATAAGGATTCATAATGAATTCTCTCCTTGCTGAGCACATTGGACCGTGTGTTGTTTCATATCAGCACATGTGGCACCAAGGCCTGCTCACTTTATCTACCACTTATTTTCACCCATGCCTAACCAAACCATGTATTTCAAATAAAACTCGTACTAGTTTGACATAATTAACTATTTCATACAATTGGGTCTGCTTTAATCATCTTTAACCACCCAAATATAGTCTAAATGAAATGTTTATGAGAACATAAGATTTTTGTGGGAATGATCACAACCCAGAAAGCCTTGGACAAACATGTTGAACCTTCTAATTATCTGTAATGTTGAGAAATTACACACTGTGTGTGTTTGTGCGTGTGTTTTCCATGCTAAAACATGAAATAGAATGCGGCAAACATTTGACTATCTTTGAGATGGCGAAACCTAATACAATAATGAAAAATTCCAAAGGCCCCCTGTCACTATGGAGGCGTACCTATTTAATGCTATTTCTTTCATTCCAAATAGATTGTTTTAGAGAAACAGAGACTTGAAAATACTATTTTAGTGGAAATAGCAACTGGCCATTATGACTATCCAAATGGAGCACAAATTATTTAATGGGTGGCCCCTATTGACTGCAGTTTTCTGAGCCACTGTCGTGTTTGCCATCATGATTTGCTCAACCAGTCACCCTCTCTCTCCAATCCTGAAGAGATGTGCCAATCATGGGTCTATTGTTTCTCCAACCAGGAAAAAAGGGAAAGATGGAAAGGAATGCATGAGTGCTTCTTAGAAAACAGAACTCTTCATGCTGCACTCTCGCTATGTGGCAATTTACACCCAGGTGGTCTAACTCAAAAACGGTTACAACAAGATCCCTTCACCACCAATGTTTTTGGCCTACTTTGCTAAATATCTGTGGACCAATCATGCTCTTATCTGACGCCCTGCACAGAAAGTCACCCCACAGATGTACGTAATTATTAAACTATTAAGTCAACAATAAACTCTACCAACACAGAACCTCTGCACTCCCTGCATATGATTGGCAGTGTCAAAGAGGACAAACAACACAGTGGGCTATGCTATTGTAAAACAAACGTCATCCTATTGGTTTTAGCAAAATCTTGTAGGATTTTGTCACCCCAATCATAATCATATTATATCATATAATCATATATTTTTTAATTGAACCCAATAAATTCTAGTTCAGTACAACAACAATAACACCGTTTTTGTTGATCGGGAAACAACAGTTCCATATTCATTTCTGTTTAATTCACATTTAAAAAAAGCCTTTCTCTTTAAGAGTGACTGATGACGTCACAGCAGGCGCAGGCTTGCGGTTTTAATGAACTACCGAGTTCAGCTCACTACAGTTTTCTGACCGTATTATTCTAACTGTTTCGTCCTTCACTGTGCGCGAATGCAAGAACTGTGGGTAATGTTACAGTATGTGTTTCCTGACGAAGTTTAGTCATATTTTGTCATTGTGCAGCATTTTATGCACTCGTTTTTATGCTACCTAAGTGTTAGCCACATTTTGCCGGTCAGCTAGCTAGCTAGCTAAGTTTTAGCCATTTGTATCTCATTTTTGAGTTACTGTATTGTTTATAGCAGATAATAAATGTTTATCTTGATGGTTATTGCAAAATATACATGTGCCTTATTATAGGCAAGTCAAACCCGTTTTCTTGGTAGATGATCAAAATAAATAAATCGTATTTTTGGACACATTCAGCAATTTTTACCTAATTAAGCAGAATACTTTTGCAAATGAATGTTGAAAGTTCCATTTATATTCCTAAAACARAAGTTGAAAATGATGCTGTCACTGCTTCACATTGACAATAACTTTTGATATATAGCCCAATGTCAAAACACTGTTTTGAAGTGTCCAAATCAATACACAGTTTGTGATATATTGAAAACCTAAACATAAAATGTACTACCTACACATACAGTAATCATATTACTTGAACAAGCACCTTATAAACTGCATATGCACAAAAATCCCTGTTGTTTTGACAAGTGGCAATTTATCACTCATATTGATTAGGGGTGAAATCAGGTTGTGTACGCACTGTTGAAACTAACACAACTCAAAAAGCAACATGGGAACTGGAATTGTTTGGGAATCACACGCTACAGGAAAATACCTGCTGAAGACCGGCAGCTACATATTTGAGTGATGCATTTTGATTTGTGAGTAGCCAAAATGGTAAGAGAAACCAACACTTATTATTCAATCACACATACTGATATCACATTAAAATCAATAGAACGTGGGGGGGTGTCAGGTTGCACTCCTGTTCAAACTAAACTTACTAAAAAAACACATGGAATCTGGGAATAATATGTATATTACTGTTTAGAGGACAACTTGTAGAAGAGAACCAGCTACATTTTGGATTGTGCATTTTGATTCAAGTGGGTCGACAATGCAGAAAGCTAAACGCAACAAACACTATTTTGTTAATCACTCATAACGATATCATTTTGAAATCCACAGAGCGGGGGCAAACGTTTAGTGTGTATGCACTGTTTAAACTAACACTATTCAAATMCCACACTGAATCTGAGAATCATTTACAAACTGTATCACTGGTTAGAAGAGAATTTATTTAACTTCAACAAATCACGACCCGCAATAGGATATCAACAGTGACAAGGGTTGGCTGTTATTTGAGTAATAGTTTGACTCTCAAATCCAGGCATTGGTGTAAGGCCATGGGCTTTTATAAGACCACCTAATACCACCTAAGAACACCTGAAGAGAAAATCAACACTACAAAACCATTGATATTGATCTATTTTATTGATTTTGTGTAATTGTGATGACTATAAACGTTTTATACTAAAACCACTTATCTGAGGTACAAAGGATGTGTAATTACCTTCTATTCAATGTCGTCAAAATGTGAGGTTGTGTAATGTAGTAACACATACTGTCCACGTACAGGAAATTAGCGCAAATAAAATAATCTAATATGTTTATTGGGTTCCAATACAAAATCCGATCAGATTTTGGAACCAGTCCTATTGGAGTCCTATTTAAGCGATAATCAACAACAGCGTAATATGAAAAATATTGAAAGACGTTGAAGGTGTGCCTTGGTAACCAAACAAACAGACTTGCTAGTTTAGCTAACTAAACCATCAGTCTAAGCTTGTTATTATGAAAATCTAATTCAATGATGCCAATAATGTTTTCAATTCGCCTTTTTTTCTAAAGCAGCTCAAACATAGAACATGTAAGAATGAACTATAGCCGTTGAATTCTACCTTGCAAATATACTGTCCTTTATTTAAGTGATAATGCCCGAGAAGCTAATATTTGGAGGATATATTGGCACGGGGGTAGTTAGGCCAGAGACAAAGATGAGGGCTGGCAAACCGTGCCAATATAACCTCCAAACCCTGGCTTCTCGGGCATTATTACTTTTATACAACGGGTTACTAACATATTCAAATAATGATTGAAATACAGTGCATGTAGCACGATGTGCTATACAGAAACCCAGCCTAAATCCCCAAACAGCAAGCKATGCAGATGTAGAAGCACGGTGGCTAGGAAAAACTCCCTAGAAAGGCWGGAACCTAGGAAGAAACCTAGAGAGGAACCAGGCTCTGAGGGGTGGCCAGTCCTCTTCTGGCTGTGCAAGGGTGGAGATTGTAACAGTACATGGCCAAGATGTTCAAACGTTCATAGATGACCAGCAGTGTCAAATAATAATAATCACAGTGGTTGCAGAGGGTGCAACAGGTCAGCACCTCAGGAGTAAATGTCAGTTGGCTTTTCATAGTCGATCATTCAGAGTTAGGGTAAAGGGTAGAGAGAGAGACGAAAACAACAGGTCTGGGACAAGGTAGCACGTCTGGTGAGCAGGCCAGGGTTCCATAGCCGCAGGCAGAACAGTTGAAACTGGAGCAACAGCACGACCAGGTGAACTGGGGACAGCAAGGAGTCATCAGGCCAGGTAGTCCTGAGGCATGGCCCTAGGGCTCAGGTTCTCCGAGAGGAGAGAGAGAGAGACTTAGAGGGAGCATACTTAAATTCACACAGGACACTGGATAAGACAGGAGAAATACTCCAGATATAACAGACTGACCCTAGCCCCCCGACACACAAACTGTTGCAGCATAAATACTGGCGGCATCTCAAGGATGATCAATGGAAACAGGAATCACCTGAGCTCAATTTTGAGTCTCAGCAAAGGGTCTGAATACTTAAATAAAGGTATTTCTGTTTTTTATTTGTAATAAATATGCAACAAAAAAAAATGTTGCTTTGCCATTGTGCTGTGTGTACGTAGATCGATGAGGTAAAAAAACAATTTAATCCATTTTGGAATAAGGCTGTAATGTAACAAAATTTGTAAAAAGGAAGGGGTCTGAATACTTTCCAAATGCACTGTATTTTCATTAAGAACGTTATTTTGATTAATTAATTCATACTATTTCATCCTTCCATGAGATATAGTCCTGACACAGTTCTAGGGATGCTACACAATCCGGCTTGTAGTTCATTCTGTCGGTTCGGTTGCCTAAGACACGACCCAGTCATTAAGTKTTTTTGTTCTGTATCCATTTATCGTTCGTTCTAAATGTTCTATTGCCATACTGGCTGGCAACGTTCTTATCCTTTGTTTGATAGCTATCCAACTACGGCTAACTTACAGTCACGTCAAACAGTGCAGCCAGAAAAACAGCAAAGGTGTTAAGCTGTTTTCTAGTGACATTCATTTGGATACATCTATAACAATGAGCTGATGATGCGCGATTATACCTGACATAGAAAATGTTCTCTCTCGTCAGGACACTGTTGTTCAGAGGAGCTAGCCAGCAACACAGCTAACACAACCACTTCAAACTGAAGCTGGAAGACTGCAAACCAAGCTGCATTTCGTTTAGTGTGACCTGTTTTGTATTGACATTTCTTTGTATAAATCCATATAAATTATGCTGATTCATGATTTCGACTGGCAGAGAAAAGCTGCCTGCCTGTCGGTCTCGTCCCGACTCTCGACCCCTACACATTCATTACTGTGGGACAGCTGGAGATCAAATGTCAATATTGAAACAATGTTGCAAATGTCAGAGAGACAAACAGCGAGGTTTATACAAATCTCTCAGCTATTGAAAGCCAATTGCTAATCTAAAAGAAATGGGAGATAATGTTTCGATGCTTTTTACAGTGGAGATGATATTTTTGTATTGTCTGCTGGGCTGATGAGACAGTGGATTGCACAGTGAGATGGAACAGAGTAGAGGCTTTTCATAGCCTTAGCCGGTGGTAACTTGTGGAATAGACAGCATGGAATGTGGTTTTAACCAATCAGGGCCAGGATTAGACCTACCCGTTGTATAAAGGGAAATAATGCACGCTCTAGAATGCCCTTCAAGCCAATCAGAAACGAGTATTTAACAATGCCATGGTATAAAGGCCCTGAATGCTGATTGGCTAAAAGCCAATCAGAAAGACTATACCACGGGTATGACCCCCAAAATATTTTTGCTGTACTAATTATGTTGGTAACCAGTTTATAGTATATGGCCCAAATACCATGGCTAATGGCTATATGCAGGCAGTCTGTGTTGTACATAAGAACAGACTTTAGCCGTGGTATATTGGCCATATACCACACTTCCCCAGGCCMTATTGCTTTACTACTATAGGATTCCAATACAAAAATCTGATCCAATTTTGGAAGCAGTCCTATTGGACCCCTATAGGATTCCAATAACATAATCCAATACATCCTATAGGATTCCAATAATTAAAAAAAAAAACTTTTAGAATCCAATAGAAAATACTATCTGATTTTGGAACTAGTCCTATAGAAAAAAATCCCATAGGATAGATTCCAAAATCTGATAGGCTTTTCTATTGGATTAAAAAAAAAAAAAAATGGAATCCTATAGGATTGTGTAACTAGAGCTGCCCCATACATCTCCCCTTTCCAGTCAAGACATGGTTAGAGAGTATGGGAGACACAGGCAGGAGAAGAGAACTAGGCGGGCTACTATGTCTAAGGTATTGACTACTTAAACATGCTAGCTCAGCTTGCTTCCTGGTTCGTTTAACACAGCTGCTACAAAGCTGATGTTAGCTAGCTACTGCAGCTTCTTCCATAGCTAGTTAGCTAGCTACAGTACGTGGCACCCCAGCCTGCACATATCCTAACGTTAGCTACATAAACACATCTTGCCACTGTTTCTGACTTTTGTCATTGCTAATGGGTGTCAAACAGACAGTTTTTCAAGCATTATTTGATTGAAAAGGGAAACAGCCTGTATGGGGTAATGAGTGTTAGATACAGTCTATGAGCAAGCTAGCCAAATAGCTCCCATTGACATACAAACAATGGATACATGGGGCCTGTGCATGTAGCCGTCTGTTGGATCTTCAGGGCCCAGGGACAAATTTAACTCTGTTATGGTACTATGGTCATGATTATGTTTTAATTTCTGTGGATGAGGAAGGCAATGGCTTGAATTAATGACACCTTAATTCATTATAATTTTAATATAGCCACAATGCAATGAGCAGGAAAACAAATTAGAGCGAAGCCTAAGGAATATTTCCAACAATCTCATTCTCTTTCTTCATAGCATATGGCTACCTATTTGCGACGAGGGTTTATTTGTAGATATACAAGAGCATTGGTGGAGAAATACACAATAAAACTTAAGAAAACTCAACCAAGAAGAAATATTGTTACTGAAACATATGGAACTGTCAAAAATGATCACTTTCAACACAAGATACTGATGAGGACAATTTTAACACGTCTCACTCTAAATGGACTAATTCACATCATTATAAAGCAGAAAGGTAGGAGTTATAATCACTTCAATTAGTGCAGAGCCATGAAGCTAGGATAATGCAGCCATAATGTATATGCAATTTCATTTAATTTAGGTACCATCTGTTTGTGCACATGAATGCACTGTAATATTTAGCTCCTCTGCATTTATTGGTTTGTTTGTCTCTACTGAGGGAAGTGACATTGTTGGTAGAATGTGCATGAACACGAGCGTGTGTTTGTGTTTATTATACGTTCCCCTCCATTTGTATTTGGACAGTGAAGCAAACATTTAAAATGTGTCTCTATACTCCAGCATTTTGGTTTTGAGGCGACAGTACAGAATCCACATTTGATTTCAGGGTATTTCCATACTGTTTTGCCATTTAGAAAATAAAAGCATTTTATCTATCTAGTCCCCCCAGTGTGAAGAAGTSATGGGTATTTGGAGAAATTCACTTATAGTCTTTTAAAGTAGTCAAAAGTTTAGTATTGTCCCATATTCCTTGCACGCAATGATTACATCAGCTTGTGACTATACAATCTAGTTGGACGCATTTTCAGTTTGTTTTGCCCAATAGTAACTGAATGGTGAATGATGGTGAATGATGATGGGAGTAATCTTTCTAAGTGAGTAGATGAGAAGGCCAGCATCCAGGAGTCGCTTCTTCAATGTTGACATTGAGACTGGTGTTTTGCGGGTACTAGTTAATGAAGCTGCCAGTTGAGGACTTGTGAGGCGTCTGTTTCTCAAACTAGACACTCTAATGTACTTGTCCTCTTGCTCAGTTGTGCACCGGGGCCTCCCACTCCTCTTTCTATTCTGGTTAGAGACAGTTTGCGCTGTTCTGTGAAGGGAGTAGTACACAGCGTTGTTCGAGATCTTCAGTTTCTTGGCAATTTCTCGCATGGTATAGCCTTCATTTCTCAGAAAAATAATAGATTGACAAGTTTCAGAAGAAAGTTCTTTGTTTCTGGCCATTTTGAGCCTGTAATCGAGCCCACAAATGCTGATGCTCCAGACACTCAACTAGTCTAAAGAAGGCCAGTTTTATTGCTTCTTTAATCAGGACAACAGTTTTCAGCTGTGCTAACATAATTGCAAAAGGMTTTTCTAATGATCAATTAGCCTTTTAAAATGATAAACTTGGATTAGCAAACACAACGTGCCATTGGAACACAGGAGTGATGTTTGCTGATCATGGGCCTCTGTACGCCTATGTAGATATTCCCTTCAAAATTCTGCCGTTTCCAGCTTCAATAGTCATTTACAACATTAACAATGTCTACACCGTCTTTCTGATCAATTTTATGTTATTTTAATGGATAACAAATTAGCTTTTCTTTCAAAAACAAGGACATTTCTAAGTGACCCCAAACTTTTGAACGGTAGTGTACGTAAAGTGCTTTCATTTATAAACGGTAAAACAGATACTGTTTAAATGAAAATACCCACAAATAAAAGCTGAAACATTCTATTTAAGAGCCAAATTCAAATGATTTAGATTCACTCTCCAAATACATATAGTATGGAGGGGAGTATATGATACAGTACATGTGATAATTGAATTTTGCCCATCCCTCATAAAGATGTTATGTTTTATGTACCCCAACCTATTAATTTGTCTAAGCCTGTCAAACCTCTGTCTAATTTATGTGTCTCCATCCATTCTCAAGTCTGCAATCATTCTCAAGGGGCTTCCAGGTCCAAAAGTCAACATTACATGACAGTATGAATATCATGGGATTGGGGACTTTTGTAATTATAGCAAAGCAACGTGGGTGCTGATCTAGAATTAGTTTAGCATTTTAAGACTATGATACATATAGAGGCAAGGACCTTATTCTAGATCAGCATTCCTCCGAGGTGCTTTATTAATACGGGCCCTGATTATAGTCCTGACTCCTCCAAATAGTAATAGTTCTCTAGAAACCTCTTATACATATGGTCTCATCTGGTCACCGCTGCAAACACTATGCAGAGAAGTGGGGGAGTAAGAGAGTGGAGGAGAGGACGACTTGAGTTTACTCCTTTCCCCGGTCTCAAGGGTGCCGTCTCTGATGCTTCACACTGAGTGAGTAGTACGCTCACCAATATGCCATATGGGACCACAAGCAGTTTCCTTTATCATCTCTTCCTTTACACTTGTTTATGTTGTTGTGTTTGTTGTTTAGAAATAATGAAATGTTGATGGCGGAGTTGGAATGGACCATTAGATATGTGAGAATGTTCAACGGAGAACAGGAGCCCGGCAGTCTGCCACAGTCCATAACCAGCCTTGTGGTTCTGCTAATTTGATTATAATATAGTCATCTCCGAAGATTAGAGCTATTCAATTAAATATTCTAATTAACCTGAAGTATTAGGCAAATGATGCTAATTACAAATATTCTCAAGAGAGCGGCTGAGATGAGAGCCTCGGCCCACGATGATACTTCAGCCCAGTGTTTCGTAACATGATGATGCCCTATATCATAGGCTCTGCGAATATTAAATTGCCGGCTAATTTGCCTAAACCTCATTTGTTTAATGACATTAGCATTTTGTGTGAAATTGTAATAAACATGTACATCATTGCTCTTCGCTCAGAGAAAGTGCACTCTTGGGGTAGCTTAGTATTTCTGTTTACACTGCCAATACAGCTTCCCAGCGCGCACACATACACACACACACGCATACACACACACAAACAGGCATGCATGTGCAGTCCCACACACACAAACAATCACACACACTGATTGGCCCATTAGGCTTACAAAAAGTACTTGTACAGATGGGGATGTTGGGGTGTCATTTCTTGCCATTAAACAAGAACAGGATTTCAATTTCAACAGATTCTAATTGGAAGTTACTTGATTTATCAGAGCACATATCCGCCGAACTGAATATATTTTACCTTAGCTCCACTTGTATATTAGGCGAGGTAAGATGGAATAGAGCGGAGTCGAATGAATAAAGGGGGAGCCTTACGATAGAAACTATTCAGTGTAGATGCATCTAGCCTAGGAAGAAAATGCCTTACAACTCTAAAATCATGAAATCATCATATTTGACAAAGGTTAGAGGAAAAGCAAAGCTATCATGGATGGGAAACATGTGGTGCCTTCAGTGATTACTTTATATTCATAGTTTTCCCACTCRGAGGTCCTGAATATGTCATGTGCATAATGCCTGCTCTGACTGTGGCATTGTAGTCACTCCAAGCAACGTGTTTCAATAAGGCAATTTTCTCACTGCCTAAAAACATCAGTGGGGCACCATTCTGAACAAAGACAGCATATGACATCTTATCCAAGCATACGTCGGCAGGACAGGACTATACTTTATTAAAGGAAAATAGGATTTCACTAATGTTTTGACAAGCGGGAGGACCTAGAGGAGGGGCTATGGTGGGGGGGGGGGGGGGGTAGGAGGGTTAGCTTTGCATTTGAGGACAAGGTCTGAGACACAGAGAGAGGGATTAGGTCTTACAACGAACGCAAAGTGTGGGAAAGAAATGCCTGTGCGTGAATGCCTCCACACCACTCACAATAGGCCACGGATCCAAGTGACCCTTCCTGCATTTGACTCACAAATCATGGCACATTTTCACCTATTGTCTATTTTATTTGCATACATTTTGGCTTTTACTATAATGACAAAGGAAGACAATTACATTTGAAATCGCCCCAAAAACGTGTATTATCAGGGGAGGCATTCCTTTCATTCCTGAGGRGTAAACACAGTCAGTACAATCCACATGGATCAGCCCCTGTGCTTGGTGGATGACTGTATTAGGGATGATACAGCCACAGTCAGTGCATTTACTACAGGGGGATATTAMATGAGTGGGAGCTAAGCCGAGTGGGATGATATCAGCTTTTGTTTGAGCCTCCGCTACGTGGAGAGCCCAGGAGTAAGCACTGTACACCTGTCTCATTAGCAGAAACATGCTGTTGACCCAGTGTATTAGCCTGGGCCTAATCCTGTCGGATCTGAACAGGGCTCCTCTAAGCCTCTCGTAAGGATAAGTCTTCCCCTGAGCTGCGATGACAAGGCCACAGTACAATGGAAAACCAGGCCATTGCAACAGATCATTATGCTGTCACAAACAGATGCAGCTTATGAGTACCTGTGTGTTTGTTTGTTTATTGGCAACATTATCGCCACATTATTGTTGTTTCTTGCACTGAGTGTGAGAAGGGCTCTGCGCACACACACACACACACACACCCTCTCTATGTTTAATTCTGTCTTTCAAATACACAATGATGCCCCAAAATAACATCCTGGTGTACAAACAGAGTTTGTTCCTTATTCTGATTTTCTCCACATTATCATAGAAAGGCAAAGATCAAGAGTGGAGGTAATGTAAACGCAGATAGTAACGATGGGTGTGGTTAAAGGGGTCAAGGTGCACCACTGATGGTAGAGTGGGTGACTATTGATATGGCTCGATGGGAAAAGGGGATATAGGCCTAACTTGCTGACGGTATCGTAGGGAGGGATAACAGAGAAGAGGGCAGAGGTAATGACATTGGAAGAAGGACCTTCATGACTTTTGTCAATGTGGACAGTCCCTGTCTCCGTCACCAATTATCAGTGTCATATCAAGAGGGAGAGAAACAATAATGTCTGATTTAGACTGAGGTGGAAATCAAAGCCAATCACAAACACCTCTCTCCAGTTATCGACTATTTTTTGTAAACATCAAGATGAGGAGATTGATTATTGAGAGAAGTTAAAGCAGCGTTGACTGGTTCTTTTCACACGCCTTTGTCATTTCTCTCTCTCCTGTCTGCCTTCACATTTCATTTGTCTCCTGTGGAGAGGGAGAGGGAGAGGGAGAGAGTAACCTCTCAAGAAACCTCCAAACTCCAAAATATTAGGGCACTGGATTGACTTCAATATAATATTCATATGTATTATTTGTAACTTGGGAAATATATTGCACSCAATATTACTGTGATTTGGGGCCCATGATCAAAACTACCATAGTTAGAGAATAACTGACTCTGATATGGCTTTTTGATGCATATAATAATTATTGTCGATGTAATAAAACCATACTTGCAGAAAGGAAAATCCAATCTGAACAGATATGCTGCACTGGCTCTGTTGAAGATGAGGATCTAGTGAGTGAACAAAGGACTGCTGGAGAGAGAAAGAGCCTGTCGAATCGCTGAGTACCACCGAGCGTCTGGGCTCTGCGCGGCGAAATGCAAATGTCAAGTGACACTCGACGAGTCTGTGATTAAGATTTAATAGAGAAAAATGTGAGGCGAGGATATTAGCCTAACTAAGACACATCAGCTCGCTCCCTTCAGGGCTCCCGCTTGCGCCCACTTCCTGTGCTGTAGGGGGCAGAGATATAACAGACAGTGGTCTCTTCTCAACCTCTCCTTTCTACTGTTTAGGAAACGTWTCTGCTCAGGAGGAACAACCATTGCTTAGCTAGACTATGCTTACTGGGTAAGTATTGGTACAAACCAGACAAACTGTGTGTAAATATGCAATGCGGCATCATAATGACTGCATTTTAGGCAACTTACATCAGTCTATAATAATCACATTAGACACAAACATAGTGAGGCACTCAAAAATGTCATATATWTTTTTTTATGTTTCTTTGCAGTTTTGTTGTTTATTGTACACTGAACCAAAATATTAATTCAACATGTAAAGTGTTGGTATAATATTAATTGCTGCTATACAGTAATAAAATAAAATACATAAAGAACAAAAATGTGAATGCAACATGTAAAGTGTTCGTCCCACGTTTCATGAGCTGAAATATAAGATCCCTGAAATTTTTTATACGCACAAAAAGTTTCTTTCTCTCAAATTTTGTGCACACGTTTGTTTACATGTTAGGGAGCATTTCTCCTTTGTCAAGATAATCCATCCACCTGATAGGTGTGGCATATCAAGAAGTTGATTAAACAGCGTGATCATTCCACAGATGCACCTTGTGCTGGGGACGATAAAAGACCACAAGGTCACACATTTCTCAAGTTTTGAGGGAGCGTGCAATTGTCATGCAGACTGCAGGAATGTCCACCAGAGCTGTTGCCAGATAATTGAATGTTAATTTCTCTACCATAAGCCTCCTCCAACGTCGTTGTAGAGAATTTGGTAGTACGTCCAACCGGCCTCACAACCGCAGACCACATATATGGCATTGTGTGGGCGAGCGGTTTGCTGATGTCAACGTCGTGAACAGAGTGCCCTATAGTGGCGGTGGGGTTATGTTATGGGCAGGCATATGCTACGGACAACGATCACAATTGCATTTTACAGATGGCAATTGGAACGCACAGAAATGTCCTGACGAGATCTTGAGGTCCATTGTGAGGCCCATTTTGTTTCAGTTATGTGTGACCAATAGATATATTTGTATTCCCAGTCATGTGAAATCCATAGATTAGGGCCTAATGCATTTATTTCAATTGACTGATTTCCTCATATTAACTGTAACTCAGTAAAATTCGTTGAAATTGTTGCATATTGCATTTATATTTTTGTTCAGTATAGATCAATAAAAAATTGTAACAATAGATCAGTTGAATGATAATGGGAATTGCATATTACACAGCCATCACTCTACACATTTTGTCCCACAACGTTTGTCACAACTAAGCAACAACTCGGTGGTGAAATAAAAGGGAAAATGTATCCTAGCGTTGGGGGAACCTATGAGCACACATTCAGAAGGTCACGGGTGCACTCCCAACACCACCACCACCACTGAACAAACCATCCGCTCCAACCTCACCGCTGCAGTGCAAATCTCCTCTGAAATGTAAAACATTTCATTTGTCAACCTGTTTCTATCATATCCTCAATCACTGTCCTGTTGGTGGCAGGTGCCATGGGCCAGGAGGGGGGGGGCAGAACGGGGTCAGAGGGGGGGGACGTGTGGCTTGGCCAAGCAGCATCTCTGAGATGGGAAGAGGGGTGCTCTGATTAAGCCCTCATGCTGGCCGGAATTGTCCCGGACAGCCTAGAAATCAGATTATTAACTCTGATACCAGACACTCTGTCTCCTGGTCAGGATTAGCATGAATTCTTTTATATGGATCGATAAGCAATCTTTTCCCTTCTTCACAATCTCCCCTTAGCTTCATTAATCTGTGTGTTATGTTTATGTCAAGGAATTAAGACATCCTAAGATTACCTCACCTCCTCCTTTCAGGACGTTGAACGGTAGCATCTCATAGAGATTTATTAAATCAAGCACTGACTCTGCTTACCTCAAAGAAAATGGCCTCCTGTCTTGTGTCCATGGCTCTCAGGCCTTTTTACACATGCCCAGAGAAGAGATCACTTCTCCAAAGGAAACCTATTGAGTACTGAGGCCTTGACTACACTCTTAGAAAAAAAAAGGTGCTATCTAGAACCTAAAAGGGTTCTCTTGTGGGGGATTTGGGGATAGGATAACCCTTTAAAAAACCTTTTTTGGTTCCAGGTTGAACCCTGTTGTGTTCCATGGAGAACCCTTTCCCCAGAGGGTTCTACGTGGAACCCAAAAGAGTTCTACCTGGAACTAAAAAAGGTTCTACCTAGAACCAAAAAGGGTTATCCTATGGGGACAGCTGAAACCCCCTTTTGGAACCCTTAGAACACCTTAGAAAAAAGGTCATACACCTTAGAACCTGTATAGATGATAGGAAAAATACAATAAGTCATTTTGCCTGATTACTAGGCTTCTGGCCTTACAGAAGAGCGTGGCTTGATTGGTGTAAATATTTCTTCATAATATGGTGGGCCCTTTCAATAAATGGCCAGGTAAATTACTTTTCACCATCAAGTATCGACTTGATCATTCATTACATAGACTAWATACACATATATAAAACCTCTGACTGATACACAGTCCAGACCCGAATGACAATCATCTCTGACGTAATCCTTCTGAAAACACAAARCACAAACGATGTCAATATAAACACAAGAAAAGCAAATAATTATTTCAACCTTGGTCATATACTGTATAAGCAATTCCATAGGAATCTTAATTTGATGCTCCTTAGACCATAGGAATAGAGTTCACATACTAAGCAATAAATTAGATAGATCAAGAAAACATTTTTGAGAAATGTCAAATATCAGCCAAAGAGCTTGTAACAACACAGCCTTACGGAGACAAGTCCGTGGGCCAATGACGTCATTTAGCCTAGACAGTGTCTTTCAAGGAAAATACTTCCATCCAGGAAAAGATGCAACCTTATTAATTACAGAGGTACTACTCCCACCTTGTACTGCGTTATTGATCTACTTATCTAAGTAGCTAGCGAGTAGCAACACAGGGTTACCGTAAATTATTATTCTAAGAGAAAATGACTGGTTATCAACATGAGACTGGGTGGACGCTCAAAATGCTAACCTTTTTATTTTTTGTTAATTCAATCTAGATCCCACTATCGAATGCATAAGTGTCTTATTCTGCATCCAGACACGCCTGTGAGATCAGCAAGCTCTCATTTCTTCACTTACTTTCCAAAGTGGCAAAAATAAATAAATAAACACATTAAAAAGTTCACGTGTGTGTGTGTTGGATCCGCTGAAACTCAAGTCATGGAGAAAGGGGGGGATGGAGGAGAGAGAATTGAGAAGAGAGTGTTTGGCCATAGTCTACTCAGTGGCTGTATAATTATGACCAATATAGAGCATAATTAATCAACCCCTGCATCATTAGGAAACACGAGTCCGGACATGTCGTTAGAGTGCTTTTAGTCCCCCTTACTGCCCTCTCCATTCCCCGCAGTGTCTATAATGCTTTARCATCTCACTACTACTGATCTCCTATTGGTCATTTACTGAAAATGAACTCTCATGCTGGGCATGATTCTTCCGAAATATTGCCTAATTCGCCTTCATGACCGATTCCTGATTCATTTAATGAACGCTTGAATGGGAAAGTTAGGATTCGAAAATGACTGTGAAGTTTGAGAGTGATAAGGTATTTCTTACGAAGTTAACAGAAGCCATTTTACGACTTACTGAACTGCGTCACTCGGAGGCCGGGGTGCGTTCCGGTTCAAAACCGTAAACACGTTGATGTTGAATTCTTTGATGTATCTTTTGATTTATCGGGCATTGCAACTTGACCGTTAACGTTTGATGAATATAATGCAATACTCCACTATTCTACTTCTATATTACAGATATCACATTTATCGCTGCATGTTTGAATGAGTCCTTATGGATGATATACATGTACTGTAGCTGCTGTGCGTAGGATAGGCCTATTTTCAGAAGAGCACAGTTTGAGTCTATGACTTAAGACCGGAGTGTGTCTATCAGTCAGTAAGTGGATACAATTGGCTGAGAGGTTGTGGTTTCGCTAGAGAGCCCTTTTAAGTCAGCCTACTCAAAAGTATTGGACTTGGGGTCAGGTTCAAATTAATTAAAGGGCTATAATTGAAAGTGCTCACTAATGACTGCAATCTTACCCACCCAATATTTAATATTTCATCATTAAACAGTAAAATGACCCGATATGATCCTAATACAGACCCATTTATGCAGCATTGATCAAAGTGACCTTTTTCAGGCTGAGGGAAAGGAAGGAAATTAATCCAGCACCTCCTCCCTTTTTGCCCAACACTCGCTTTTCCTCTCCTCTGCCTCTCCTCTACGTACTACAGCAGCTGCCATGGCTATGCATGTAGAAGCAACGGATAGCCTATACACACATATGCCAATCAAAGCCTTCCCTTGTAAAATCACAACTGACCCCAACGACAAGCAATCTCTGCATGGCTGCATATATCTAATGCTTTTGTTCGCCGCAATGTATTCCTCTCTGTGTTTGTTTGTTTTTGCCTCGCACCTCTTGCCCCCTCCCTCTCCATCTCCTGCAAAGACACATAGCCATGTCATTACCCAGAAGCCTCGACAGGTGACGAAAAATGGCAAAGACTTCTCTGCCCATCACTCTGAGTCGAGAGACCAGAGCAGGACCAGGAGGAGCCATCATACTGGCTAATTCCCTCAGTTTGGCCCGGGGAGCACGGAGGAGAGGGAAGAAGAAGTGAAACGAGAAAAGTTAAATCGGTACAATGCCTAAACACATTTCAGAGTAGGATCTGTCTTGATTTGGCATACAGCTTGACACTCCCAATTTTCTGTCGGACTGGTAACTGCTGAAGTCCTTCTCCGTTGTCAACTCACCATGAAACAAGCTCAATGTATTTCTGAAGTTGCCAAGTTTGGCTGAGATTTATAGCTGAGAGTCAAGACCCACACTGATTTGATTGCGATTTGGACATCACCTGCTTAGCAAAATGTTATTCAACTGAACAATATGGCATCTTCGATAGGATACCATACTGGGACTTGTAGTACATATTGGACAGGACATTTTGCACATGAAGGCTAAGGTTGAATAATCCTGGGATTTCATCTGAAATTAAAAGTTGATACATGATATAGGCCTACCGCTAGACATTGTGAATGATTTTCTCTGTAATCGCAATTTAAAAAACAAGCACTGTAAACATGCATTTTATCCGCATTTAGATAATCTTACACATCATTTAATCTCTTAGATCTACATGTTTGGAAGCCTGCTCATGAATTATAGTCTGTTAAAGCTGGACGGGTGATCCCAAGGCTTTAGTAGAAAGGGAAAGATTGATTTTATTCTTTATGAGTAGCCTGAGGAACGATATCTGTTAATCCACTAAGCACATCTTAATCAACATCACTGTGTTATATTGCTGCCTGTGGTCTGCGCCGAACAAAATAGAACATCATGGAAATAATCTTTGTAAAACCCTCTGCCCCAAGCAGATTCATTATTGTAATGTTTATAAGTCATAAATGTATCTTTTTAATTATGAATGCACAACCCCCTAAAATGAAATTGAAATGAAATGTCTGATTTACAGGCACTGTTTTAATTAATGAACTCCATTGGTGTTGGTGCTGCAGATATCAATAGCACACGGAGGGAGAGAGTGTAGTAAGCCTAACTGCATGGTATTGCATTAGCTAAGTAAGTCTGGCACAGTTTCAGAAAAACAGGGCCGTAAAGTAAGTTTAAAAGATATGAAGCCCATACGATAATGTACTTCTAAAGTTGATCATGTCAATTAGCCAATAGTTACACTTTATGAGCAACCTACTCTGAAACATAACGGTCGATTTGTCTTTTATGCTATTTGCAGTCAAATAAGTGATCTTCCGACTGATAAGAACACTGTAATAGTTAGAAGTCTACGTCTTCACGACATCTTCACATTACCAAGATGCTGATGAATGCCTTACGCAGTACGTTTCAGATTGATAAAGTGATCTGTTTCTAGGCAATGTCCGTTTCTGGTATTTTTACTCTGAACTAGTCTCTCGGCTGGATACTGCAGTTATACACACATTTTCAAGGTGAGCAACTTGACAGGGAGAAAGCAAAATGCCGAAATGCCACATGGCTTATATGGCGCTCATGACAGCTCTCCAGAAATCAAGCGTGGCACTCTCATATGAGTGAAAATAATGGAATCCTATATGCCTTGGAGCATGTCAGCATCTGGAAGTAGCTGCAAATGCAAAGTGACACCTGGCCGTGGCAGAGGCGAGTGTTGAATTGGGAATCAAGGAACCACGAGGCCCTCCCTGCAACTGTCCCAAAACCAGAGCTGAGGGGGGTTCTTGTATAATCAGACCTACCCAACCCCCAACTCATCTCCTGATCTATTTGTTTACCTGTCTATTCGAAGGAGCCCTGGTCCTTAAGCATTATGATTATCTACTTAGTGTTGTCAGAGGGGATGACAGACACTGACAACTCTATCTGAGCCTGGAAAGTAAATGAATATCCTTATGTGATCTGTCATCATGTCAAAAATACATTTACATACTTTTCAGCAAAACATTTACATACTTCTCAGGAAGACTCAGCAATATGTCATCATCGTACACGGTGGGGGGCATTTCCTGATTACTGACATCAGCAGCAACGGAATGTGAACTCTGCTCACATTAGAAAGAGCCAATGACAGTGTATGAGTCTAGGCAGATTTATGTTGTTGTTGTTTCTGTGAGCAGGAAGTCACCCCGCTGTGTTTGATCATATCATATGGCTGAGTCTACCTTTAAGATTAAAGGGCATGGTCAAGTGAGGGTAACATAAGCCCCGTGGGACTTCCTGGGCCTTAAAGGGTAGAAACCGGGCAAGAAACTGACGTTAAGAAAATAGAAAACATGAACTGGAACCACTTACGACAGAGGATGTCCTTTTCTTTCTCTATCACCGGTTTCCTTCCACTCTAACACATGTTTAAAAAAAACACCCAATCGCCCCCCCAGACATAGCCGGCCCCACCCTTTCCTCTTCACAGGACTTAACCATTATCCCCATTCCCACCTCCCCTCCCTTCCCATCCTAATCAAAGATACAGAGATGAAAAGGTTTTATTAATAAAAGTTCCCCCTTCAGGAAGATGGGAACTAAATGATTACTCAGAATGTGCCCAATTTCACTCCCAGAACCCCCTCGCAGACTGGGCATCTGGGCTGGGCGGGGCCTGCAGGAACCTCAGACATCTGGAAGCTGTTTCACTCTCTGTGCCGATTAAAAAGAAGGTCCACGCACAGATACCACCCGCAGTCACTGTGTGTCTGTGTGGGGTTTTGCCTGCAGTACCTCCCTTCGCTCTTCACTATCATTTTCAACGTAGGTTTGACATTAATCAAATCTAGATAAGGGCATATGGTATGGAGAAGTCATTATAGATGTATACATATCTAGACACACACATGCATACTACATACTGTAAAACACATAAATGTTCAGCCTGCTTTTTCGTCACAATTGTAGTGTCTCTCTCCTCTATGTCTCTCTCCTGAGCTTTCAGTTTGTCTTTGGTTGCTGTGGCAATGGTATGTCACATTAGTCTGTGATTATCTGTATGAGGGGCTACATTCTGTTTCCTCCAACTTGAGTAATTGCATTTTTTGTCTCCCTTCTTTTAATCAAACTCACAAACAATAAGCGGGAGGCGCTGACAGAAAGTCAATGCGATGTGGACAGGCGTAAAGTCCGAACGGGAGGCTCGACACGGCACCTTCTATGCTCCCGATGACGAGGGCCACCTGGCTTCATCACATGGCCGCCAGCAGGCTAAACAAAAAGCCTCAAAGCAATCGGCCAATGAAAGCTAAAGGGAAATCCTGCCCGTCGCCACAGACAGACAGCCGCCGCACCGCACCACTCTGGCTCCTTAACAAAAGACTGATGTTATCTAATAAACGAGGTTACTTCCATCTCAGCCACCCAAACACCACAAACTATGGAGAGGGTCTGGCTTAGTGAGTGCTGGAGAGAATGGGTGTGTGAGGTGAGGGATGAGAGTTATGCACTCTTTACTAGCATGAATAGCATCTTCACTGTGTCATTGAGAATTTTGCAACATCTATGGATTGCCTGTGAACGAATGCTTAGACGGTCTGAACTGAACTGGTTGATCTTGCCTGGGTTTTCCTCCTCCACACGCGACTGAAAATACGAGATTTGTCATGGAGGCGTGCTTTCATTTGGGTTTTACTTGTGTGTGTCTTCACACTTGGGAAGCGTTTGTATATTCACTTTTGCAAAACAGTTATAGTCACTCACCCATCTAGATAACTTGAAAATAGTCGAACAAGCTTTGCTAGGGTGAGTAAAATGGTCAGGGTGAGGTGTTTTCRCGTTTGGTTCTGGAAGTAGCTAGGAAGCTAGCCAACTTTAGCCAATTAGATTCAGCACAATTAGTGTGCAACCTAGGTCGTTGTTGAATATCAATATGGGGCTAGTTAGGGACCATCAATAAATTACACAATGATGTTGCACGTCTTTTAGTTTTCTTTAACGCTTTCAATATTTCATATGAATTTTGACAATTTACAGTTGATTTGAGATTTTTAAATAGTTGACATTTTACATGGAGTAAATTATTGACGGTGTCCTATTAACTAGCCCCATAGAGATATCCAACATAGACCTAACGTTTAGTGTGTGTTCACAGAGAGAATTTACAAACACCTAAGTGTTAGTAGGCAATACTTGAAACCAAACCCAACCCTCAAATATGCCAAAGAAGGCGGAGACGTCATCAATTCCCTAAATCTCCGACATGCTTGTTTTGAAAAATACTAACTATATGACCAAAGTTATGTTATTTATACTTTTTCGTAAATTTTGGGCCTAGAATATATGTAATGACTACTACCAACGCCACATAGGCCATTTTCAATCAGAAAGTTWGTTTTTTAAATTGTATTCTGGTAATATCTAGCTAACACAGAGAATATGCTAACTCAAGCTAATTGTTTTGATAGTTTGATAATAGAAAATGTAAAACATGCCGCTTCAACTGAAGTGGATCACTTAAATTGTGTTAGAAGTTCAGAAATAGGAGGTTTTATGGAAATGAGAAGTTTAAGCGGGATCGAGACCTCATGCTGCCATCTGCTAACATATGCATGTCACTGGCCGTGTTGAAATGTCTGCTAATTCCCCCCATTTTTTAAATTCCATTTTATTTGTGCTCATTGATTTTGTGAGAGGATGGGGATAGCAAACCATCAGAGCTTCAGGAATAAAATGCTGGCACTGACCTGTGCATAGATAATTCACCATGAAAGACAATCAATAAATAACAAACACTCCCTAATCAGCCAAGGAGCTGACAGAATGACATTCCATTATCCCCATCTGGCCCAGTGCAGTCAGAAAAACCAAACTCAAAGGGCAAGGCTTCCCCTCTGCACACTGCCAAAGCCTGTCCTGCTGCCCTGATCTCTCACACACACACACACACACACCACACACACACACACCACACACACACACACACACACACACACACACACACACACACACACACACACACACACACACACACACACACACACACACACACACACAACACACACACACACACACACACACAAAGAGACACACACATACATGCATGCACACAAGCAAACATGTACACACACTCATACACGCAGACACACACTTACACACGCACAGGCACAGGCACAAACGCATACATGCATGCAAACACACGCACGCACGCACATGCACACACAAACACAGACAGGCACACTGATTAGGCATGCACTTGTTATAATGTTCACGACCTCATGTGAAAGGAAGTGCCCAATGTTCCAACACACCTTTACACAACATCCAAGATCCCTCTTCAGCCTCACACACGAACACATGTAGTAAGAGTTTGCATCACACAGAGCATCATGATGTCATTCACACAGCTAGGGTATGAGAACATCTCTGACATATACATGAGTAAAAAATGAATGCATGCATACACCTTACCTCTTCAGTAACGGCAATCCATCACTTCACAACAATGACAGATAGGGGGAAATGGTCTGTACTTCCAGATGTAACCTGCACAGTGGTCTGACATTTACAGAAATCAATACCACAGGTATTTTTCTCTGGAACAAAATTAATAACTGAAAATCAGAATGCATGAAAAAGCCATGTGATCGACCTCTACACCGGATCTTCGCAGCTCGCTAGTTGCTACCGAATGGCTATTGTGGCTAATGCCCTTGCCCAGAAGCATACACCAGCTAGCCTCGAGCTAGCCTCGAGCTAGGCCCATTTCCCAGCTAGCAAACAAAGTACACCAATTACAATACTTCTCTTGCCAATTGGCCTGACCCTTTGTCGACACGGAGCCCCGCCGATCCATCACGACTGGTCTGCTGGTCTGCTGACGTAATTCGGCCTCTGCGTCGTGGATGTTGTTGTTGATCCATCTGCTAGCCAAGGCCTGCTAACTTCCTGAACGCCGTGTCTCCCGCTAGCCTTGCGTAGTAATCGACTACCGAACGGCTTCCTGTTTCATCTTTGCTGCTCATTGGACCCTATGATCACTCGGCTACACAGCTGATGCCTGCTGGACTGTTCATTTAACACGGTACTTCATTTAGTTTATCTGTCGMCCCCAGCCTCGAACTCAGGCCCTGTGTGCAGCTAACTGACCCTCTCTGCCCATTCATCGCCATTTACCCGTTGTTGTTGTCCTAGCTGTTTACCCATTTACCCGTTGTTGTCTTAGCTCTCCCAATCAACACCTGTGATTGCTTTATGCCTTTCTCTAACGTCAATATTTACATTTACATTTAAGTCATTTAGCAGACGCTCTTATCCAGAGCGACTTACAAATTGGTGCATTCACCTTATGATATCCAGTGGAACAACCACTTTACAATAGTGCATCTAACTCTTTTAAGGGGGGGGGACCGAGAGAGATCTTCTTCTCTCTGCTCTCCTCGTACATATCTGATTCATGCGCTGCGGTGGTATGGCATGGTCGAAGCACGTATAGGTTATATTCCATAGTGCTCACATAAAGCCTTCCTTGGGGTAAAAATGTCACATCTGACCCACGCAAGCAAATCTCTGCATGGCTGGCATATATCTAATGCTTTTTTGTCGCCGCAATGTATTCCTCTCTGTGTTTGTTGTGTTTTTTTGCCGTTCGCCCCTCTTGCCCTCTCCCTCCTCCGTCTCCTGCCAGACACATAGCTGTTTCTGCCGCAAGCCGTGACAGGTGAGACGCAAAACTGGCAAAGACTTCTTCTCATGCCCTATTCTGAGTCGAGAGCCCGCGGTAGGATGAGCTACATTAATGGCTATTCCCTCAGCTGCCCGGAGAGCCGAGGAGAGGGAAAAGAGTCAGAAGATACGAGTAGAAAAGTTAATACGTACAATGCTTAAGCACAGATTTCGGAGTAGGATCTCGTCTTGATTGGGTGCTACAGCTTGACACTGTTCCACACATTTTCTGTCGGACGCTAATTGCTCAAGTCTTTTATCCGTTGTCAACTCACCATGAAACAAGTTCAATGTCTTTCTAAGGGTTGAAGTTTGGCTGAGATTTATAGCTGAGAGTCAAGACCCACACTGATTTGCTTGCGATTTGGACATCACTGCTTAGCAAAAATGTTATTTCACTGAACAATATGGCATTCGATAGGATACATACTGGGACTTGTGATAATTTGGACAGGACATTTTGCACTATTGAAGGCTAAGGTTGAATAATCCTGGGCATTTCTGCTGAAATTAAAAGTTGATACATGATATAGGGCCTAGCCGCTAGACATTGTGAATGATTTTCTCTTGTAATCGCATTTAAAAAACAAGCACTGTACATGCATTTTATCCGCATTTAGATAATCTTACAGCATCATTTGTAATCTTTTAGATCTACATGTTTGGAAGCCTGCTCATGATTTATAGTCTGTTAAAGCTGGCGGGTGATCCCAAGGCCTTATGTAGAAAGGGAAAGATTGATTTTATTCTTAATGAAGTAGCTCTGAGGAACGATATCTGTTAATCCCACTAAGCACATCTTAATCAACATCATGTGTTTATATGCTGCCTGGTGGTCTGGCCGAACAAAATAGAACATATGGAAATAATCTTTGTAAAACCTCTGCCAAGGCAAGTTGCATTATTGGTAATGTTTATAAAGTCATAAATGTATCTTTTAATTTGATGCACAACCTAAATGAAGATTGAAATGAAATGTCTGATTTACAGACTGTTTTAATTAATGACTCCATCTGGTGTTGGTGCTGCAGATATCAATAGCACACGGAGGAGAGAGTGTAGTAAGCCAACTGCATGGTATTGATTAGGCTAGTAGTCTGGCACAGTTCAGAATAAACAGGGCCGTAAAGTAAGTTTAAAGATAGTGAAGCCATAGCGATATGTACTGTCTAAAAGTTGAATCATGTCATTTAGCCAAGTAGTTACATTTATGAGAACTAGCTCTGAACATAGACGGTCGATTTGTCTTTTATGCTATTTGCAGTCAATAAAGTGATCTTCCCGACTGATAGAACACTGTAATAGTTAAGAGAAGTCTACTGTCTTCACGACATCTTCACATTACGAAGATGCTGGATGAATGCCTTACGCAGTACGTTTCAGATTGATAAAGTGATCTGTTTCTAGGCATATGTTCCGTTTCTGGTTATTTTTACTGAATAGTCTCTCGCTGCTATGCAGTTATAAACTTTTCAAGTGAGCAACTTGACAGGGAGAAAGCAAAATCGCCGAAATGCCAGCATGGCTTATATGGCGCTCAATGACGCTCTCCAGAAATAAGCGTGGCATCTCATATGAGTGAAAAATAAGTGGAATCCTATTATGCTTGGAGCATGTCAGCATCTGGAAGTAGCTGCAATGCAAAGTGACACCTGGCCGTGGAGAGGCGAGTGTTGAATTGGGAATCAAGGAACCACGAGCCTCCCTGCAACTGTCCCAAAACCAGAGCTGAGGGGGGTCTTGTATAATCAGACCTACCCAACCCCAACTCATCTCCTGATCTATTTGTTTACCTGTCTATTCGAAGGAGCCTGGTCCTTAAGCATTATGATTATCTCTACTAGTGTTGTCAGAGGGGATGACAGACACTGACACTCTATCTGAGCCTGGAAGTAAATGAATTCCTTATGTGATCTGTCATCATGTCAAAATACATTTACATCTTTTCAGCAAAACATTTACATACTTCTCAGGAAGACTCAGCAATATGTCATCATCGTACACGGTGGGGGCATTTCCTGATTACTGACATCAGCAGCAACGGAATGTGAACTCTGCTCACATTAGAAGAGCCATGACAGTGTATGAGTCTAGGCAGATTTATGTTGTTGTTGTTTCTGTGAGCAGGAAGTCACCCGCTGTGTTTGATCATATCATATGGCTGAGTCTACCTTTAAGATTAAGGGCATGGTCAAGTGAGGTAACATAAGCCCCGTGGGACTTCCTGGGCCTTAAGGGTAGAAACCGGCGAAGAACTGACGTTAAGAAAATAGAAAACATGAACTGGAACCACTTAGGACAGAGGATGTCCTTTTCTTTCTCTATCACCGGTTTCCTTCCACTCTAACACATTGTTTAAAAAAAACACCAATCGCCCCCCAGACATAGCCGGCCCACCCTTTCCTTTCACAGGACTTAACTCTTATCCCCATTCCTCCCCCTCCCTTCCATCTAATCAAAGATACAGAGATGAAAAGGTTTTATTAATAAAAGTTCCCCTTCAGGAAGATGGGAACTAAATGATTACTCAGAATGTGCCCAATTTCCTCCCAGAACCCCCTCGCAGACTGGGCATCTGGGCTGGGCGGGGCCTGCAGGACCTCAGACATCTGGAAGCTGTTTCACTCTCTGTGCCGATTAAAAAGAAGGTCCACGCACAAGATACCACCCGCAGTCACTGTGTGTCGTGTGGGGTTTTGCTGCTGCAGTACTCCCTTCGCTCTTCACTATCATTTTCAACGTAGGTTTGACTTAATCAATCTAGATAAGGGCAATGGTATGCAGAAGTCATTATAGATGTATACATATCTAGACACACACATGCATACTACATACTGTTAAACACCATAAATGTTCAGCCTGCTTTTTCGTCACAATTGTAGTGTCTCTCTCCTCTATGTCTCTGCTCCTGAGCTTTCAGTTTGTCTTTGGTTGCTGTGGCAATGGTATGTCACATTAGTCTGTGATTATCTGTATGAGGGCTACATTCTGTTTCTCCAACTTGAGTAATTGCATTTTTTGTCTCCCTTCTTTTATCAAACTCACAAACAATAAGCGGGAGGCGCTGACAGAAGTCAATGCGATGTGGACAGGCGTAAAGTCCGAACGGGAGGCTCGACACGGCACCTTCTATGCTCCCGATGACGAGGGCCCCTGGCTTCATCACATGGCCGCAGCAGGCTAAACAAAAAGCCTCAAAGCAATCGGCAATGAAAGCTAAAGGGAAATCCTGCCCGTCGCCAAGACAGACAGCCGCCGCACCGACACTCTGGCTCCTTAAAAAGACTGATGTTATCTAATAAACGAGTGTACTTCCATCTCAGCCACCCAAACACCACAACTATGGAGAGGTCGTGGCTTAGTGAGTGCTGAGAGAATGGGTGTGTGAGGTGAGGGATGAGAGTTATGCACTCTTTACTAGCATGAATAGCATCTTCACTGTGTCATTGAGAATTTTGCAACATCTATGGATTGCCTGTGAACGAATGCTTAGACGGTCTGAACTGAACTGGTTGATCTTGCCTGGGTTTTCTCTCCTCACACGCGACTGAAAATACGAGATTTGTCATGGAGGCTGCTTTCATTTGGGTTTTACTTGTGTGTGTCTTCACACTTGGAAGCGTTTGTATATTCACTTTTGCAAAACAGTTATAGTCACTCACCATCTAGATAACTTGAAAATAGTCGAACAAGCTTTGCTAGGGTGAGTAAAATGGTCAGGGTGAGGTGTTCTCCGTTTGGTTCTGGAAGTAGCTAGGAAGCTAGCCAACTTTAGCCAATTAGATTCAGCACAATTAGTGTGCAACCTAGGTCGTTGTGTGAATATCAATATGGGGCTAGTTAGGGACATCAATAATTACACAATGATGTTGCACGTCTTTTAGTTTTCAAACGCTTTCAATATTTCATATGAATTTTGACATTTTACAGTTGATTTGAGATTTTTAATAGTTGACATTTTTACATGGAGTAATTATTGACGGTGTCCTATTAACTAGCCCCATAGAGATATCCAACATAGACCTAAGTTTAGTGTGTGTTCACAGAGAGAATTTACAAACACCTAAGTGTTAGTAGGCAATACTTGAAACCAAACCAACCCCAAATATGCCAAGAAGGCGGAGACGTCATCAATTCCTAAATCTCCGACATGCTTGTTTTGAAAATACTAACTATATGACCAAAGTTATGTTATTTTACTTTTTCGTAAATTTTGGGCCTAGAATATATGTAATGACTACTACCAACGCCACATAGGCCATTTTCAATCAGAAAGTTGTTTTTTTAAATTGTATTCTGGTAATATCTAGCTAACACAGAGAATATGCTAACTCAGGCTAATTGTTTTGATAGTTTGATAATAGAAAATGTAAAACATGCCGCTTCAACTGAAGTGGATCACTTAAATTGTGTTAGAAGTTCAGAAATAGGAGTTTTATGGAAATGAGAAGTTTAAGCGGGATCGAGACCTCATGCTGCCATCTGCTAACATATGCATGTCACTGGCGTGTTGAAATGTCTGCTATATCCTCCCCATTTTTTTAAATTCCATTTTATTTGTGCTCATTGATTTTGTGAGAGGATGGGGATAGCAGACCATCAGAGCTTCGGGAATAAAATGCTGCCATCGGACCTGTGCATAGATAATTACACATGAAAAACAATCATATAACAAACACTCCCTAATCAGCACAGGAGCTGAACAGAATGACATTCCATTATCCCATTGGCCCAGGCAGTCAGAACAACCAAACCTCAAAGGGCAAGGCTTCCCTTCTGCACACTGCCAAAGCCTGTCCTGCTCTGCACCTGATCTCTCAACACCCACACAACACACACACACAAACACCACACACACACACACACAACACACACACACACACACACACACACCACCACACACACACACACAACACACACACACACACACACAACACACAACACACACACACACACACACAACACAAAGAGACACCAAAGACCACACATACATGCATGCACACAAGCAAACATGTAACACCACTCATACACGCAGACACACACTTACACACGCACAGGCACAGGCACAACGCATACATGCATGCAAACACACGCACGCACGCACATGCACACCACAAACACAGACAGGCACACTGATTAGGCATGCACTTGTTATATGTTCACGACTCATGTGAAGGAAGTGCCCAATGTTCCAACCCTTTACACAACATCCAAGATCCCTCTTCAGCCTCACACACGAACACATGTAGTAGAGTTTGCATCACACAGAGCAATTGATGTCATTCACACAGCAGGGTATGAGACATCTCTGACATATACATGAGTAAAAAATGAATGCATGCATACACCTTACCTCTTCAGTAACGGCAATCCATCACTTCACAACAATGACAGATAGGGGAAATGGTCTGTACTTCCAGATGTAACCTGCACAGTGGTCTGCCATTTACAGAAATCATACACAGGTATTTTTCTCTGGAACAAAATTAATAACTGAAAATCAGAATGCATGAAAAAGCCATGTGATCGACCTCTTACACCGGATCTTCGCAGCTCGCTAGTTGCACCGAATGGCTATTGTGGCTAATGCCCTTGCCCGAGCATACACCAGCTAGCCTGAGCTAGCCTCGAGCTAGGCCCATTCAGCTAGCAACAAAGTAGCACCAATTACAATACTTCCTCTTGCCAATTGGCCTGACCCTTGTGTCGACACGGAGCCCGCCTCACAGACTGGTCTGCTGGTCTGCTGACTAATTGCGCCTCTGCGTCGTGGATGTTGTTGTTGATCCATCTGCTAGCCAAGGCCTGCTAACTTCCTGACCGCCTCGTGTCTAGTTTTTGTTCCCGCTAGCCTTGCGTAGTAATCGACTACCGAACGGCTTCCTGTTTCATCTTTGCTGCTCATGTGGACCCTATGATCACTCGGCTACACAGCTGATGCCTGCTGGACTGTTCATTTAACACGGTATTCTTTAGTTTATCTGTCGCCCCAGCCTCGAACTCAGGCCCTGTGTGCAGCTAACTGACCCTCTCTGCCCATTCATCGCCATTTACCCGTTGTTGTTGTCCTAGCTGTTTACCCATTTACCCGTTGTTGTCTTAGCTCTCCCAATCACACCTGTGATGCTGCTTTATGCCTTTCTCTAACGTCAATATTTACATTTACATTTAAGTCATTTAGCAGACGCTCTTATCCAGAGCGACTTACAAATTGGTGCATTCACCTTATGATATCCAGTGGACAAACCACTTTACAATAGTGCATCTAACTCTTTTAAGGGGGGGGGGTTAGAAGGATTACTTTATCCTATCCTAGGTATTCCTTAAAGAGTGTGGCGTTTCAGGTGTCTCCGGAAGGTGGTGATTGACTCCGCTGACCTGGCGTCGTGAGGGAGTTTGTTCCACCATTGGGGTGCCAGAGCAGCGAACAGGAATATCAAATCAAATCAAATCAAATTTTATTAGTCACATACACTAGGTTAGCAGAGTTTAATGCGAGTGTAGCGAAATGCTTGTGCTTCTAGTTCCGCAATGCAGTAATAACCAACAAGTAATCTAACCTAACAATCCACAACTACTACCTTACACACACCACAAGTGTAAAGGGATAAAGAATATGTACATAAAGATATATGAATGAGTGGTGGTACAGAAGGCATGGCAGATGCAGTAGATGGTATAGAGTACGGTATTACATATGAGATGAGTACTGTAGGGTATGTAAACATAAAGTGGCATAGTTTAAAGTGGCTGTGGTACATGTATTACATAAAGATGGCAAGAATGCAGTAGATGATATAGAGTACAGTATATACATATGAGATGGGTAATGTAGGGTATGTAACATTATATTAAGTGGCATTGTTTAAAGTGGCTAGTGGTACATTTTTACATAATTTCCATCAATTCCATTTTTAAAGTGGCTGGAGTTGAGTCAGTATGTTGGCTAAATGTTAGTGGTGGCTGTTTAACAGTCTGATGGCCTTGAGATAGAAGCTGTTTTCAGTCTCTCGGTCCCTGCTTTGTGCACCTGTATACTGACCTCGCCTTCTGGATGATAGCGGGGTGAACAGGCAGTGGCTTGGGTGGTTGTTGTCCTTGATGATCTTTATGGCCTTCTGTGACATCGGGTGTGTAGGTGTCCTGGAGGCAGGTAGTTTGCCCCTGGTGATGCGTTCTGCAGACCTCACTACCTCTGGAGAGCCTTACGGTTGTGGGCGGAGCAGTTGCCGTACCAGGCGGTGATCAAGCCCGACAGGATGCTCTCGATTGTGCATCTGTAGAAGTTTGTGAGTGCTTTTGGTGACAAGCCGAATTTCTTCAGCCTCCTGAGGTTGAAGAGGCGCTGCTGCGCCTTCTCACAACGCTGTCTGTGTGGGTGGACCAATTCAGTTTGTCCGTGATGTGTACACCGAGGAACTTAAAACTTTCCACCTTCTCCACTACTGACCCGTCGATGTGGATAGGGGGGTGCTCCCTCTGCTGTTTCCTGAAGTCCACAATCATCTCCTTTGTTTTGTTGACGTTGAGTGTGAGGTTATTTTCCTGACACCACACTCCGAGGGCCCTCACCTCCTCCTTAGGCCGTCTCGTCGTTGTTGGTAATCAAGCCTACCACTGTAGTGTCATCCGCAAACTTGATGATTGAGTTGGAGGCGTGCATGGCACGCAGTCGTGGGTAGGGATACAGGAGTCAGGGAGAGGGCTCAGAACGCACCCTTGTGGGGCCCATGTTGTGGAGGATCAGCGGGGTGGAGATGGTTGTTACTACCCTCACACCTGGGGGCGCGCCCGTCAGGAAGTCCAGGACCCAGTTGCACAGGGCGGGGTCGAGACCAGGGTCTCGAGCTTGATGACGAGTTTGGAGGGTACTATGGTGTTAAATGCTGAGCTGTAATCGATGAACAGCATTCTCACATGGGTATTCCTCTTGCCAGATGGGTTAGGAGCAGTGTGCAGTGTGGTTGCGATTGCGTCGTCTGTGGACCTATTGGGTCGGTAAGCAAATTGGAGTGGGTCTGGGTGTCCGGTAGGGTGGAGGTGATATGGTCCTTGACTAGTCCTCCAAAGCACTTCATGATGACGGAAGTGAGTGCTACGGGGCGGTAGTCGTTTAGTCAGTTACCTTAGCTTTCTTGGGAACAGGAACAATGGTGGCCCTCTTGAAGCATGTGGGAACAGCAGACTGGGATAAGGATTGATTGAATATGTCCGTAAACACACCAGCCAGCTGGTCTGCGCATGCTCTGAGGACGCGGCTGGGAATGCCGTCTGGGCCTGCAGCTTGCGAGGGTTAACACGTTTAAATGTTTTTACTCACTCGGCTGCAGTGAAGGAGAGCCCGCAGGTTTTGGTAGGGGGCCGTGTCATGGCACTGTATTGTCCTCAAAGCGGGCAAAAAAGTTGTTTAGCCTGTCTGGGAGCAAGACATCTGGTCCGCGACGGGGCTGGTTTTTTTTTGTAATCCGTGATTGACTGTAGACCTGCACATCACTCTTGTTCTGAGCTGTTGAATTGCGACTCGATTTTGTCTCTGTACTGGACTTAGCCTGTTTGTTGCCTTGCGGAGAGATAGCTACACTGTTTGTATTCGGTCATGTCTTCCGGTCACCTTGCCCTGGTTAAAAGCAGTGGTTCGCGCTTTCAGTTTCACGCGAATGCTGCCGTCAATCCACGGTTTCTGGTTTGGGAATGTTTTTATCGTTGCTGTGGGTACGACATCGTCAATGCACTTCCTAATGAACTCGCTCACCGGAATCAGCATTTCGTCAATATTGTTGTTGGACGCGATGCGGAACATATTCCAATCCGCGTGATCGAAGCAGTCTTGAAGCGTGGATTCAGATTGGTCGGACCAGCGTTGAACAGACCTGAGCGCGGGAGCTTGTTGTTTGAGTTTCTGTTTGTGGCTGGAATCAACAAAATGGAGTCGTGGTCAGCTTTTCCGAAAGGGGGGCGGGGGAGGGCCTTATATCGCGTCGCGGAATTAGTATAAAATGATCTAGGGTTTTTCCAGCCCTGGTAGCACAATCGATATGCTGATAGAATTTAGGGAGTTTTGTTTTTAGATTAGCCTTGTTAAAATCCCCAGCTACGATGAATGCAGCCTCAGGGTGTGTGGTTTCCAGTTTACAAAGAGTCAGATAAAGTTTTGTTCAG
>NC_036874.1:17796160-17800857 GCF_002910315.2 Salvelinus sp. IW2-2015 | reverse complement strand
GGTTAGAAGGATTACTTTATCCTATCCTAGGTATTCCTTAAAGAGGTGGCGTTTCAGGTGTCTCCGGAAGGTGGTGATTGACTCCGCTGACCTGGCGTCGTGAGGGAGTTTGTTCCACCTTGGGGTGCCAGAGCAGCGAACAGGAATATCAAATCAAATCAAATCAAATTTTATTAGTCACATACACATGGTTAGCAAGATGTAATGCGAGTGTAGCGAAATGCTTGTGCTTCTAGTTCCGACAATGCAGTAATCCAACAAGTAATCTAACCTAACAATTCCACAACTACTACCTTACACACACACACAAGTGTAAAGGGATAAAGAATATGTACATAAAGATATATGAATGAGTGGTGGTACAGAACGGCATGGAGATGCAGTAGATGGTATAGAGTACGGTATATACATATGAGATGAGTACTGTAGGGTATGTAAACATAAAGTGGCATAGTTTAAAGTGGTAGTGGTACATGTATTACATAAAGATGGCAAGATGCAGTAGATGATATAGAGTACAGTATATACATATGAGATGGGTAATGTAGGGTATGTAAACATTATATTAAGTGGCATTGTTTAAAAGTGGCTAGTGGTACATTTTTACATAATTTCCATCATTCCATTTTTAAAGTGGCTGGAGTTGAGTCAGTATGTTGGCTAAATGTTAGTGGTGGCTGTTTAACAGTCTGATGGCCTTGAGATAGAAGCTGTTTTTTCAGTCTCTCGGTCCTGCTTTGATGCACCTGTACTGACCTCGCCTTCTGGATGATAGCGGGGTGAACAGGCAGTGGCTTGGGTGGTTGTTGTCCTTGATGATCTTTATGGCCTTCCTGTGATCGGGTGGTGTAGGTGTCCTGGAGGGCAGGTAGTTTGCCCCTGGTGATGCGTTCTGCAGACCTCACTACCTCTGGAGAGCCTTACGGTTGTGGGCGGAGCAGTTGCCGTACCAGGCGGTGATACAGCCCGACAGGATGCTCTCGATTGTGCATCTGTAGAAGTTTGTGAGTGCTTTTGGTGACAAGCCGAATTTCTTCAGCCTCCTGAGGTTGAAGAGGCGTGCTGCGCCTTCTTCACAACGCTGTCTGTGTGGGTGGACCAATTCAGTTTGTCCGTGATGTGTACACCGAGGAACTTAAAACTTTCCACCTTCTCCACTACTGACCGTCGATGTGGATGGGGGGGTGTCCCTCTGCTGTTTCCTGAAGTCCACAATCATCTCCTTTGTTTTGTTGACGTTGAGTGTGAGGTTATTTTCCTGACACCACACTCCGAGGGCCCTCACCTCCTCCCTATAGCGTCTCGTCGTTGTTGGTAATCAAGCCTACCACTGTAGTGTCATCCGCAAACTTGATGATTGAGTTGGAGGCGTGCATGGCCACGCAGTCGTGGGTGAACAGGGAGTACAGGAGAGGGCTCAGAACGCACCCTTGTGGGGCCCCAGTGTTGAGGATCAGCGGGTGGAGATGTTGTTACCTACCCTCACCACCTGGGGGCGGCCCGTCAGGAAGTCCAGGACCCAGTTGCACAGGGCGGGGTCGAGACCCAGGGTCTCGAGCTTGATGACGAGTTTGGAGGGTACTATGGTGTTAAATGCTGAGCTGTAATCGATGAACAGCATTCTCACATGGGTATTCCCTTGTCCAGATGGGTTAGGGCAGTGTGCAGTGTGGTTGCGATTGCGTCGTCTGTGGACCTATTGGGTCGGTAAGCAAATGGGAGTGGGTCTAGGGTGTCCGGTAGGGTGGAGGTGATATGGTCCTTGACTAGTCTCTCAAAGCACTTCATGATGACGGAAGTGAGTGCTACGGGGCGGTAGTCGTTTAGCTCAGTTACCTTAGCTTTCTGGGAACAGGAACAATGGTGGCCCTCTTGAAGCATGTGGGAACAGCAGACTGGGATAAGGATTGATTGAATATGTCCGTAAACACCCAGCCAGCTGGTCTGCGCATGCTCTGAGGACGCGGCTGGGAATGCCGTCTGGGCCTGCAGCCTTGCGAGGGTTAACACGTTTAAATGTTTTACTCACCTCGGCTGCAGTGAAGGAGAGCCCGCAGGTTT
Organism: Salvelinus sp. IW2-2015; assembly: GCF_002910315.2. Lineage (NCBI taxonomy): Eukaryota > Metazoa > Chordata > Actinopteri > Salmoniformes > Salmonidae > Salvelinus > Salvelinus sp. IW2-2015. Next base: position 17,798,796 of record NC_036874.1, on the reverse strand, counting down.
TGGTAGGGGCCGTGTCAGTGGCACTGTATTGTCCTCAAAGCGGGCAAAAAAGTTGTTTAGCCTGTCTGGGAGCAAGACATCTGGTCCGCGACGGGGCTGGTTTTCTTTTTGTAATCCGTGATTGACTGTAGACCCTGCCACATACCTCTGTGTCTGAGCTGTTGAATTGCGACTCGATTTTGTCTCTGTCTGGGACTTAGCCTGTTTGATTGCCTTGCGGAGAGAATAGCTACACTGTTTGTATTCGGTCTAGCTTCCGGTCACCTTGCCCTGGTTAAAAGCAGTGGTTCGCGCTTTCAGTTTCACGCGAATGCTGCCGTCAATCCACGGTTTCTGGTTTGGGAATGTTTTTATCGTTGCTGTGGGTACGACATCGTCAATGCACTTCCTAATGAACTCGCTCACCGAATCAGCATATTCGTCAATATTGTTGTTGGACGCGATGCGGAACATATTCCAATCCGCGTGATCGAAGCAGTCTTGAAGCGTGGATTCAGATTGGTCGGACCAGCGTTGAACAGACCTGAGCGCGGGAGCTTGTTGTTTGAGTTTCTGTTTGTAGGCTGGAATCAACAAAATGGAGTCGTGGTCAGCTTTTCCGAAAGGGGGGCGGGGGAGGGCCTTATATGCGTCGCGGAAATTAGTATAACAATGATCTAGGGTTTTTCCAGCCCTGGTAGCACAATCGATATGCTGATAGAATGTTCAGGGCCATCGATGTGTCTGCTTGGGGGGGAATATATACGGCTGTGATTATGATTGAAGAGAATTCCCTTGGTAGATAATGCGGTCGACATTTGATTGTGAGGAGTTCTAGATCAGGTGAACAGAATGACTTGAGTTCCTGTGTGTTGTTATGATGATCACACCACTTCTCGTTAATCATAAGGCATACCCCCCCGCCCCTCTTCTTACCGGAAAGATGTTTGTTTCTGTCGGCGCGATATGCCTTGTATACTGTTGTTTAGGACAGCTCTCATTGTTTTATTTTACTGCGGAGCCCCTAGTCCTGCTCAACATGCCTCAYATAGCCCCCTTGTCCCACCCCCCACACATGCAGAGACCGCACCTAGCGGCGCCTCCAGAGATGCAATCTATCTCATCGTCACTCAATGCCTAGGTTTACCCCCACTGTACTCGCACCCTACCATACCCTTGTCTGTACACTATGCTCTGAATCAATTCTACCACGCTCAGAAATCTGCTCCTTTTATTCTCTGCTCCCAAAGCACTAGACGACCAGTCTTTATAGCCTTTAGCTGTACCCTCATCCTGCACTTCCTCTGTTCCTCTGGTGATGTAGAGGTTAACCCAGGCCCTGTGTGTCCCCAGGCGCTCTCATTTGTTGACTTCTGCAACCAAAAAAGCCTTGGGTTCATGCATGTCAACATCAAAAGCCTTCCCCCTAAGTTTGCTTTATTCCGTGCTTTAGCACACTCCGCCAACCCTGATATCCTAGCCGTGTCTGAATCCTGGCTTAGGAAGGCCACCAAAATTCTGAAATTTCCATCCCCAATTAAAACATTTTCCTCTCAAGACAGAACCGCTAAAGGGGGTGGAATTGCAATCTACTTTAGAGATAGCCTGCGGAGTTCTGTCATACTATCCAGGTCTATGCCCAAACAGTTCGAGCGTCTACTTTTAAAATTCCATCTCTCCAGAAATAAGTCCCTCACTATAGACCCCCCTCAGGTCCCAGCCGTGCCCTGGACACCATATGGGAATTGATTMCCCCCCCCACCTATTGTCAGAGTTCGTACTGCTAGGTGACCTAAATTGGGATATGCTTAGCACCCCGGCCATCCTACAATCCAAGCTAGATGCCCTCAATCTCACACAAATTATCAAGGAACCTACCAGGTACAACCCCAAATCCGTAAATATGGGCACCCTCATAGATATCATCCTGACCAAATTGCCCTCTAAATACACCTCTGCTGTTTTCAACCAGGATCTCAGCGATCACTGCCTCATTGCCTGCGTCCGTTATGGGTCCGCGGTCAAACGATCACCCCTCATCACTGTCAAGCGCTCCCTAAAACACTTCTGCGAGCAGGCCTTTCCAATCGACCTGGCCCAGGTATCCTGGAAGGATATTGACCTCATCCGTCAGTGGAGGATGCCTGGTTGTTCTTTAAAAATGCTTTCCTTAACATTTTAAATAAGCATGCCCCTTTCAAAAAATGTAGAACTGATATAGCCCTTGGTTCACTATAAACTTGACTGCCCTTGACCAGCACAAAAACACCCTGTGGCGTACTGAACTAGCTTCAAATAGTCCCTGCAATATGCAACTTTTCAGGGAAGTCAGGAACCAATACACACAGTCAGTTAGGAAAGCAAAGGCTAGCTTTTTCAAATAGACATTTGCATCCTYCAGCACTAATTCCAAAACGTTCTGGGACACTGTAAAGTCCATGAAGAATAAGAGTACCTCCTCCCAGCTGCCCACTTCACTGAGACTAGGAAACACTGTCACCACTGATAAATCCACGATATTCGAGAATTTCAATAAGCATTTCTCTACGGCTGGCCATGCTTTCAACCAGGCTAACCCAACCCCGGCCAACAGTTCTGCACCCCCCACAGCAACTGGCCCAAGCACCCCCCGCTTCTCCTTCACCCAAATCCAGACA
>NC_036874.1:17786279-17793516 GCF_002910315.2 Salvelinus sp. IW2-2015 | reverse complement strand
GAGTAGCAGAGGGGAGGGCAAGTGCTGTTCGTGGGGGGTAGGGGCAGCCAGATGGAAGCATGGCCAGCCGTGGAAAAATGCTTATTTGGAAATTTCAATTCATAGTCGGATTTGTCGGTGGTGACCGTGTTTCCCTATCTTCAGAGCGGTTGAAAGCTGGGAGGAGGTGTTCTTATTCTCCATGGACTTTACGGTGTCCCAGAAATTTTTTGAATTTGTGGGTTGCAGGAAGCCAAATTTCTGCTTGAAAGAAGCTAGCCTTGGCTGTTCTAATGCCTGTTGTATATTGGTTTTCTGGCTTCCATGACAAGTTGGCATATCACGGGGGCTGTTTCGATGCTAATGCAGAACGCCATAGGATGTTTTTCTGTTGGTTTAAGGGGCAGTCAGGTCAGGAGAGACCAAGGGCTATAACTGTTCCTGGTTCTAAATTTCTTGATGGGGCCTGCTTATTAAGATGGTGAGGAGGCATTTTAAAAATGACCAGGCATCTCTACTGACGAGATGAGCTGGATTCCTTGCCAGGATACCCCGGCAGGTCGATTAGAAAGGCCTGCTCGCTGATTGTTTCAGGAGCGTTTGACAGTGATGAGTGGAGTGTTTGACCGCTGACCATTACGGATACAGGCAATGGAGGCAGTGATCGGCTGAGATCTTGGTTGAAAACGCAGAGGTGTCATTTGAGGGCAGTTTGTTAGGATGATTATCTATGAGGGTTACCCGAGTTTACGGAATTGGGGTGGATACTGGTAGGTTCATTGATAATTTGTGTGAGATTGAGGGCATCAGCTTAGCTTCTAGGGTGGCTGGGGTGTTAAGCATGTTAAATATAGGTCGCCTAGCAGCACGAACTCTGAAATAGATGGGGGGGCCGCCAATCAGTTTCACATATATGTCCAGAGCACAGCTGGGGGCAGAGGGTGGTCTATAAGCAGGCGGGAACGGTGAGAGACTTGTTTTCTTAGAGAGGTGGACTTTTTAAAAAGTAGCAGTTAAGGATTGTTTTGGGAACAGAACCTGGATAGCTAAGACAGCTCTGCAGGCAGTCTTTGCAGTAAGATTGCAACCACCGCCCCCTTTGGCGTTTATTTGTCTGAAATTTGTAATTGGGGATCAGAAAATATCTGAGTTTTTGGTGGTTTTCTAAGGGCCAGGATTCCAGACACGGCTAAAACATTCCGGGTTGGCAAAGAGAGTGTGCCTAAGCCAGTGAACAAAAACAAACTAGGGAGGAGGCTTCTAATGTTACATGCATGAAAAGCCAAGGCTTCATTACGGTTACAGAAGTCATGCAAAGAGAGCGGCCTGGGGATAGGAGTGGAGCCAGGTACGCAGGGCTGGATTCACCTCTAGCATCACCAGAGGAACAGAGTGTAGGAGTAGGATAAGGGTCGGCTAAAAGCTATGAGAATTGGTCGCCTAGAGCTACTGGAGCAGAGAGTAAGAGGAGGTTTCTGGGGGCGATAAAATAGTTTAAAGGATATGTACAGACAAGGTATGGTAGGATGTGAATACAGTGGGGTAGACCTAGGTATTGAGTGATGATGAAGAGATATTGTTCTAGAAACATCAATTGGAACCAGGTGGATGTCATCGCATATGTGGGTGGTGGAACTGAAGGTTGGATATGGTATACGTGAAGCAGGATAGAATCTTAAGTGCATAAGCGAATAAACTAAACCACCAGCAAATGGACAAGGCATATTTAATAAGGAAGAGGCATGCTTAATGGGTGATCAATAAGGGTCATGTGAGTAGAGGTTGGGTTGGGGTCGTGGCGATCCAGACAGCTGGCCGGGTATATGGTATCGTGCAGCATAGGATGGAGTCTGTTTTGTAGTACTGTGCGTTTCCTGCGGTAAGCTTAGTGGGGTTGTGTAGTGGGGTTCCGTGTGGAAGAGGGGATCAATCAAATTGGCAGAATAGATATAGTGACCCAAGGAGAAAAAAAAAAAAAAAAAAAAATAATAAGAATAATAATAGTCTGTCGGGTAGTTATTCAGTAGCAGCCGATAGACAGCTAACGATTAGCGGGCCCTCCAAGGTGAGCGGTTCAGGTTAACGTCGGGGAAGGAGGTGCCAGTTGGTTAAATCCTCGGGCAGATCACGTCGGCAGTGCAGACGTGAAGGCCCGGTGGGGTTCCGTATCTGCAGCAGCAACAAAGAAACGTGTCGGATGGTGGATGGACTCCTGCAGCTGGCTAGCTCAGGATGATTTGAGTTTGCTCGGGGTCGAACCGTAAAGCCAATCGTCACACGGTTTGCAGCTAGCTAGTGCGAAGTCAAGGTGGCAACGTGACCAGAGCTGCGGCTGGAATCGGGGAAACTGAGAGAGAAGAAAAGTCCCGGATGGCCTCGGTCCGAGTCGCGTTGCACAAAAGTGCCGGTAGATTATCGAGCTAGCGAATAGCTGATGACACAAACACGAGGCAGTGAAAACCACGCTAGCCAGCAAACGCTCCATTTCGGGGCAAGCTACAGATTAGCTTCTGGCTAGCTATCGAGTACTACTGGTTAGCTTTTCAGGCTAGCTTCTGAATTAGCCCTGGCTGGCCTTCGACGATGGAGTTTCTCAGTTTTGAAGGTAAATATTAAGCTTTTTAGTACATTGTGAAGGCGGGTTGCAGGAAAGCTTTTGCAGGAAAGTTTTGTAGTTGAGTTCTGGATAATAAAATAAATAAAAGATAAGTGAAGAAGGTGTAAATATATATACAGACACAACTAATACGGAAAGAAAAGACGTCTGAATGCTAAGCAACCTTGGGGAAGGTTGTTTGTTAGCTTGTGTTATGGGTCCGCGGTCAAACGATCACCCCTCATCACTGTCAAGCGCTCCCTAAAACACTTCTGCGAGCAGGCCTTTCCAATCGACCTGGCCCAGGTATCCTGGAAGGATATTGACCTCATCCGTCAGTGGAGGATGCCTGGTTGTTCTTTAAAAATGCTTTCCTTAACATTTTAAATAAGCATGCCCCTTTCAAAAAATGTAGAACTGATATAGCCCTTGGTTCACTATAAACTTGACTGCCCTTGACCAGCACAAAAACACCCTGTGGCGTACTGAACTAGCTTCAAATAGTCCCTGCAATATGCAACTTTTCAGGGAAGTCAGGAACCAATACACACAGTCAGTTAGGAAAGCAAAGGCTAGCTTTTTCAAATAGACATTTGCATCCTYCAGCACTAATTCCAAAACGTTCTGGGACACTGTAAAGTCCATGAAGAATAAGAGTACCTCCTCCCAGCTGCCCACTTCACTGAGACTAGGAAACACTGTCACCACTGATAAATCCACGATATTCGAGAATTTCAATAAGCATTTCTCTACGGCTGGCCATGCTTTCAACCAGGCTAACCCAACCCCGGCCAACAGTTCTGCACCCCCCACAGCAACTGGCCCAAGCACCCCCCGCTTCTCCTTCACCCAAATCCAGACAGCTGATGTTCTGAAAGAGCTGCAAAATCTGGATCACCACTCATGGGCTAGAAAAGATGAACCCTCTCTTCCTAAAATTCTCCACCGCCATTGTTGCAACCCCTATTTCTAGTCTGTTCAACCTCTTTCGCATTGTCTGAGATTCCTAAAGATTGAAAAGTGGCCGCGGTCATCCCCCTCTTCAAAGGGAGAGACACTCTTGACCCAAACTGTTACAGACCTATATCCATCCTGCCCTGCCTTTCTAAAGTCTTTGAAAGCCAAGTGAACAAACAGGTCACCCACCATTTCGAAACCCACTGTACCTTCTCCGCTATGCAATCTGGTTTCCGAGCTGGTCACGGGTGCACCTCAGCCACGCTCAAGGTCCTAAACGATATCATAACCGCCATTGATAAAGAGAGTACTGTGCAGCCGTCTTCATCGACCTGGCCAAGGCTTTCAACTCTGTCAATCGCCACATTCTTATCGGCAGACTCAACAGCCTTAGTTTCTCTAATGACTGCCTCGCCTGGTTCATTAACTACTTATCAGACAGAGTTCAGTGTGTCAAATCGGAGGACCTGTTGTCCGCACCTCTGGCAGTCTCTATGGGGGTGCCACAGGATTCAATTCTCGGGCCGACTATTTTCTCTGTATCTATCAATGATGTCGCTCTTGCTGCGGGGGATTCTTTGATCCACCTCTACGCAGACGACACCATTCTGTACACATCTGGCCCTTCTTTGGACACTGTGTTAATGCAACCGCTGTGTCAGATTTCAAAAAAGCTTTACGAAAAAAGCACACCATGCAATAATCTGAGTACGGCGCTCAGACACAAAAACAAGCTATACAGGTACCCGCCATGTTGTGGAGTCAACAGAAGTCAGAAATAGCATTATAAATATTCACTTACCTTTGATGATCTTCATCAGAATGCACTCCCAGGAATCCCAGTTCCAAAATAAATGTTTGTTTTGTTCGATAAAGTCCATCATTTATGTCTAAATACCTCCTTTTTGTTAGCTCGTTTAGTTCTCAATCCAAACTCACGAGGCGCGGGCAAGGTCAGGCGAAAGTTCAGAGGAAAAGTCCAAAAAGTTATATAACAGTTCGTAGAAACATGTCAAACGATGTATAGAATCAATCTTTAGGATGTTTTTAACATAAATCTTCAATAATGTTTAAACCGGAGAATTCCTTTGTCTTTAGATATGCAATGGAACGCAGGTCGCTCTCACGGCCTTGCGCGTGACCATCTCATGGCATTCTGCCAGACATCTGGTTGAAACAGCTCTCATTCTCTCCCCCACTTCACAGTAGAGCCTCAAACAAGGAAGTGCAGTATGACCCCGTATATTAGAAAGGCAATGAGTTGAAAAACTACAAACCTCAGATTTCCTACTTCCTGGTTGGATTTTTTCTCAGGTTTTTGCCTGTCATATGAGTTCTGTTATACTCACATACATCATTCAAACAGTTTTAGAAACTTCAGAGMGTTTTCTATCCAAATCTACTAATAAGATGCATATATTAGCTTAGGGCCTGAGTAGCAGGAACTTTTCATCTGAACGTGAAAATGCTGCCCCCTATCCCAAACAGGTTAATTTGGGCACGCTTTTCATCCAAAATTCAGAATGCTGCCCCCTACCCTAGTGAAGTTAAATGCTAGTAAAACTAAATGCATGCTCTTCAACCAATCGCTGCCTGCARCCGCCCACCCGAATACCATCAGTACTCTGGACGGTTCTGACTTAGAATATGTAGACAACTATAAATACGTAGGTGTCTGGCTAGACTATGAACTCTCCTTCCAGACTCACATCAAACATCTCCAATCCAAAGTTAAATCTAGAATAATTGCGCTTCCTATTTAGCTAAACAAAGCCTCCTCACTCATGCTACAATATACCCTCGTAAAACTGACTATCCTACCGATCCTTGACTTCCGCGATGTCATTTACAAAATAGCCTCCAACACATCTACTTAGAAAATTGGATGCAGTCTATCACAGTGCCATCCGTTTTTCACCAAAGCCCATATACTACCCACCACTGCGACCTGTATGCTCTCGATGGCTGGTCCTCGCTACATATTCGCGCCAAACCCACTGCTCCAGGTCATCTACAAGTCTCTGCTAGGTAATGCCCGCCTATCTCAGCTCACTGGTACCCATAGCAACACCCACCCGTAGCACGCGCTCAGCAGGTATATTTCACTGGTCATCCCAAAGCCAACACCTACTTTGGCCGCCTTTCCTTACAGTTCTCTGCTGCCCATGACTTGGAACGAATTGCAAAAATCACTGAAGTTGGAGACTTATATCTCCCTCACTAACTTTAAGCATCAGCTGTCAGAGCAGCTTACCGATCACTGTACCTGTACACAGCCCATCTGTAAATAGCACACCCAACTTGCACATCCTCATCTGCACATGTATCACTCCAGTGTAAATTGCTAAATGCAATTACTTCGCCACTATTGGCCTATTTATTGCGCTTACCTCCTACTTCATTTGCCACACACTTGTATACAGATTGTTTTTGTGTTACGTTTGTTTATCCCATTGTGTAACTCTGTGTTGTTTTTGTTGCACTGCTTTGCTTATCTTGGCCAGGTCGCAGTTTGTAAATGAGAACTTGTTCTGAACTGGCCTACCTTGTTTAAATAAAAGTGAAATAAAAGTAAATAAATAAATGTGAGTATTTTGTACATGGATGAGGGTTCAATGATTGACACGAGGCCTACACACACATCTATGCAATACAAGCCCCCTGATTTCTTTTATCTGCTCAAATAATCCACTTTGACCTTTGACCTTTAACACTGGGGGTTGAATGGGTGAGTGCATATGCAATATGTCTGTGTGTAGGTTTGTGTAAACACAAATGACACATAACAGTCCCACGGCCATAATCTATTGTGCCTGGACAGCGGAGAACAGACAGCAATGGGGGTCGGCTGCCAAGGAAACGCTTTTGGACATAAACAATCTGTGTCCCCTCCTGTCTGTCCAACTCCAGGGGAAGAGGAGGTGGGAGGAGATGCGACCGGTAAGGATACTCTAGCTGGCACATTAGGTGGGCCCCAGATGCACCGCTGCACAGCAACTAATGCTGTGGTCGTGTGTGTAAATGTGTGTGTGTATGATATGTGTGTGTGTGTGTGTGTGTGTGAATGTGATGTGTGTGTGTATGTTGTTTGTGTATTGTGTGTGTGTGTGTGTGTCTGTGTCTGTGTGTGTTTGTGTGTGTGTGTGTGTTGTGCGTGTGATGTTGTGCAGCGTGTGCTGCTGTGCGTAAAAGGACAAGCGCCAAAGCTCTCCACGTATCTCAAGAAAGTTTACAGCTGCCACCCCTACCATGAGGTACAAATAAATAAGGCAATGACGCACAGACGGTCCCACATGTGTGTGATGGGATCTGACGAGCCTGACAGCCCTTTGCCTGGAGGGCCTCCATTTAACCACTCTGCCTCTAGTTTTTGTTCCCCTTCCTTAACAATTGAAAAATTATATACACCAGTAACACCAGTAATGTCTTTTTTTATTGTAACAGGATACACTACCGACACAATTTTTGAGGATCTACCGCTATTCATGATAAGAGGATGAAAGAGAAAAAGAATCCCCTTTCTAACAATGTGTGTTGTGGTCTTGGAATGTGTGTGATAAGATGGTGTGTGTGGTGTCTGTGTGTGGCATGTGTTGTGTGGTGTGTGTGTGTGTGATGTTGTTTGTGTGATGTCGTGTGTGTGTGCTGTGTGGTGTTGTGTGTGTGTGTGTGTGTGTGTAGTGTGTGTGTGGGATGCTCTCGGGT
>NC_036874.1:17783176-17786254 GCF_002910315.2 Salvelinus sp. IW2-2015 | reverse complement strand
CTGCTCAAATAATTCCACTTTGACCTTTGACCTTTAACACTGGGGGTTGAATGGGTGAGTGCAATAGCAATATGTCTGTGTGTAGGTTGTGTAACACAAATGACACATAACAGTCCCACGGCCATAAACTATTGTGCCTGGACAGCGGAGAACAGACAGCAATGGCTGGGTCGGCTGCCAAGGAAACGCTTTTGGACCAAACAATCTGTGTCCCCTCCTGTCTGTCCAACTCCAGGGGAAGAGGAGTGGGAGGAGATGGGAGTAAGGGATACTCTAGCTGGCAGCATAGGTGGAGCCTCCAGTTTACCCTGCCCCAGCAACTAATGCTGTGGTGTGTGTGTAAACAATGTGTGTGTGTAGTGCACTGTGTGTGTGTGTGGTGTGTGAATGTGAATGTGTGTGTGTTTGTTGTTGTGTGTATGTGTGTGCTGTGTGTGTGTCTGGTCTGTGTGTGTGTGTGTGTGTGTGTGTGTGTGTTTGTGCGTGTGTGTATGATTCGAGGCGCTTCGTAAAAGGACACAAGCGCCAAAGCTCTCCACGTCATCAAGAAGTTTACCAGTGCCACCCCTACCATGAGGTACAAAAAAAGGCAATGCCACGCACAGACGGTCACATGTGTGTGATGCGGATCTGACGAGCTGACAGCCCTGTTCTGGAGGCTCCATTTAACCACTGCTGCCTCAGTTTTTGTTCCCCTTCCTTAACAATTTGAAAAGCAGTATGATACACACCAGTAACACCAGTAATGTCTTTTTTTATTGCTAACGGATACACTACCGACACAATTTGAAGGATCTATCCGCATTCATGAGTTAAGAGGATGAAAGAAAAAAGAATCCCCTTTCTACAATGTGTTTGGAAGTGTGTGTGTGAGATGTGTGTGTGTGTGTGTGTGTGTGTGTGTGTGTGTGTGTGTGTGTGTGTGTGTGTGTGTGTGTGGGCACCTGCGTGTGTAATTATTACAGGGGCAGCAGAGTTGTTAATACTCAGCAGCGGCTCCTATTCACCCTCATCATTCACGCTCTTGTACATGGCTCTCACTCAGAGTATTTATAAAGTGCTGATATTGTGTCCGCAATAGAAAATGAGTACGGTATTGTGTTCGCTTCTCAGCGCCAAATCATTAAGGAGGCGCCTTTTTATTTAAAAATAGGACGGGGGAAACGAGCCGCCATGACTCATGCCTCCGTCGCGTGCTCCGTTGTAGAAATTAAACATTCTTAATTAATGTAACGGACCTAATGTAGCGGTTCTTCCTGTTGCGCTGTGACTGGAATGTCTATGTAACATGAGGAGGACCAGTGAACTAACCCAAGATGTGTTGGAGGGGGAACCAACACACAAGCACACGCCACCGATGGGACTTGGACGCTTTCCGCTCCTCGATGACAACATCGCCAGCCCGGGCCGCATCAGCTCGCCGTTTAATGAGAGAGCGGCATGGAAACAGACTATTTGATATCAGTCGCGAGGCCGTGGCTACAATGCTAATTATTTAAACACAGCGTTGCAAATAAACAGTCACACCGCACATCAAAACCACTGTCGTCAACAAAAAAAACACTGACGTAACATACTTAGACAGTGACACACGATATCCCATAACTGCCCAAACGATGCCAGGATGATTATTGCGAGAGCACATTCGATTATTCTAATAGCTCAATAGTTAATCTTCTAAGTGAGACTCTCTTTCTACTGAGCTTCACCCGCTCTCTCTCTGCTTGTCACACGCGCTCTCTCTTGGAGCACTCAGGGCCAAAATGAATTTCAGTCATGGATCATGGCAAATAATGAAATAATCCCAAGATGACACTGTGAAATTGCTGGATGAGAGAGATGGAGCTGAGTTGTTGAGCAACGTATTCTATTCCCCCATCTATCTGAGATCTTGAGAAGTCACACATTATCAAGGAGAACTCTTTCTGTATATATTTGTTTGAGACGTAACTCACTGGTGACTGGGGTGAAATTAGCCGTGCGGCAGAAGTTATCGGTTGTTCCGGTTTATGCCCCCATGAAATTGACATGAGACGACCCTCGCACTCCCCCACCACTCATTTTTACTGGAGGAAGATGGCTAAAGGGGGGAACATGAAAGCGCAAACAAGAAGGCAACGGCCACTCACTGACTTAACCTCTGTCACCGGAGTGCTCCGCTGTCACCCAGGAATCAAATAAAGATGAATGACCCCTATCCCAAGAGCTGGGGGTTCGCCTCATTGGTCCCAATTTCATCAGCCAGAGTAACCGTTCATATAGAAAGATTAATAGAGCGTRCGACCACGCCGCGGTGCTGGATAGGAAACAGAGACGCATACAAATAGGTTCCAGCCATCGAGTGAGGGGGTATTACTACGGCGTCACGCGACAGGAAGAATAGGTGGAAGCACACCTCAGAGGCAGCCTCCACTTTGTAGACGTAATTGATAAAGTTCCACACTGACACATTCATTTGCCGAGGCATTATTTTAGCCGTGTTTCAGGTTTGTTACAGAAAACTGTCTTTGTAGATGTCTCTTTTATCCTTCAGTGACAGTATGCATGGTATTTTGTCCTTCATCACTGAATCATATGGCATTTTGTATGAAGGTCTAGATGCTTATACGTTTACACAGATGTAGGGGATGTTCCTAACACGGGGGCACCATTCATGTAAGGAATTCACCTCACATGGGGCACCATTTATGTAATCGATTGAGCTAAAACCATTTTTGCCAGTTCAAAATAGGCCAATAGATGGGAAATGGTCCTCGAATTAAAACAATACAGTAATGTCTGCATGAAAAAACATCTTCACAAATATCCATTTTGAAAAAAGGAAGAGCTCCATACATGTATTGTATAATGCTGGGACATTTGTTTCACTGGGGAAATCCTTATCAAAGCAGACCACACTAATCTCTATATTGTTAATGATAAATACCCTATTATTTTCCATTGCAGGATGCTACTGTATTCCCTTTGAACGTGCTGACAAGCTTATGTTTGTGTTGTTACACAATACCCCTCTATGGTGGAGGATGTAATCTTGTTAATGGTGTAAGCAGTATTAAAGCTGTGTGTGTGTGTGTGTGT